>NW_025933359.1:0-125606 GCF_000764305.2 Hyalella azteca
AAATCTGACCTGTGTGCGTCCATGCCAGCGTCTCGGCAGGCTGTGGTACAGAAAGCGACTCCGCAGCAGACCGGACACGGGACAGCGGCGAACAGCCTTAATTAGGATTGAGGAAAATTAACTTAAATGACAGAAAGAAATTATAGAATATGCATCATTTTATATATAAGCTAATTACTCACATCGAAAGATCAGCATTTAAAGTGATGACAAACTTTGAGCAACTTAATTTTATGTATCATCTAGACAACAAAGTTGTGTTTATGAAGTACAGCAAAATGAACAGTTTTTCAGCAAAGGGCGAATATTTTTGCAAAGTCATGTATTATTCTAAAACAACTCTTCAATTATTTCCTAGCACTAACAAATTATACCATGCATGATAAGGTATTGACGCTAGCCATCATTTGCTGTATGATTTAATGGTAAGACGTACATCGAGACCAGTTGTATCTCATTTAATATAACCATCCGTGACCGTATAGAAATGGCCTCTATTTGAACGAATTTTCCTTGTTTTCGTTGTTTCTATCATTATGTGTATTTATTTTTAAACCATAATATAGCAAAAAAGACACTACCGATAAAATGGAGATTCCTCAAAAATAGAACGACATATGCGTAAAAATATAATTTTAAAATTGTATTAATGAGCAATTGCACTTCGTAGCAAAATGTTTAAAGTTCTTATGCCGTTCATAATTCTTTCTTAAATACAACGAGGAATGCTTACATACATAAACATAACATGCAAAACTCATGTTATGTTTATGAAACAACCTGTTTCGGTTAAACACGTTAATATCACTATACTATACTGGAATTAACTGAAATTTTCTGGCATCAGTCTCCGTCGCACATAATATGACGCGTTTTTCGGAGCTTTAAAGTTGCAACGAATAAACTTTGATAAAACTGGGCCGAGGTTAACGACTGGCTCTGTGTTCTATGATGTTAACAGAATCAAGAGGCTTTGTTTTGAATTTAATAAACAAATTGCGATGCTCATATTCTGACGGACGTGGTGACTGCAATGTCATGAAATTTCACAAAAGATTTTCAATAAAAATAATATTTTTTGGCAAAGAAGGGCAGCGTCAGCCTATCTTTAAAATACTAATGCATTCTAATAATAAATAAATCTCGCATGTGTAAGAGATTTTCTTATACCTCCACATTCGCAATGTTATCAGTTTAATGAATTGAATTTTCTGTAATCAAGGAATTTATGAGGTCGATTAATTCCTGATAAGTTCATAATCCCTTTTATTTAAACTGTCATCAATGATGAAACTGAAATCGATAATTTTTAGTATTTCTTATGTTTAATTTTTATTCTATATAACTTAAGATGGCAGAGATGTGCAGAACAAGAGCTGTCATAACAGACAAAGACAGAATTGATGATTCCTCAGTAGAGTGAAACTATATAATTGCAACGATGCTATTATCCAGCAGCCATTTCCTCGGAAAAGCCATTTTCTAGCTATAACAATATATAAAACTATATATAAATGTGGTAGACGAGCAGCCGTCCTGTGATAATTTAATCTATCAAAGGTGGATCAAACCACGATGGATGGTTAAATCTGCTGCACATCTCACTGTACTGTAACCACAAAGATATCAATTGAAAATGTGTTTACAGCAGTTATAAAGGTAATTGAAATTCTGTATGAGCTGTCATAACAGTAATTGAAATTTGGTATAAGCTGTGATAACAATGATTGAAATTTTGCATAAGCAGTGATAACAATGATTGAAATTTTGTATAAGCTGTCAGAAAAATGATTTAAATTTTGAACAACCTGTCATAACAATGATTGAAACATTGCATACAACAGCCACAACATCAATTGCAACGGCGAAAACAAAACCCATAATAACGAATGGAACCTATAGAACAGCAGTCACAGCTGTTGGACAGCAACATCAGCTGCTGTGAACAGCAGCATTTAAATAAATTTCAAAAAAAGAGCTAAACAATAACTAGAGTCCCAAGCATGACAGCCCCAAATGAGAACTCACCCTCATGAGGGGAAAACTTTATGTGTACGGCGGTGGAGGCTGAGGGGAGGGCAGGGTGGGGAGTGAAGCCCTGAGCAGGGGGCGCACTCTCCCCTACGCCCTTCCAGTCGTTGTCATGCGCGTTCTCTTCAGTGCCAAAGAAAATTTTTGAATTAATATTGTACGTTTGTTTTTTGAAAATTTATGATTTTACTGTAATAATTTTTGCATGTCAACAATATTTAAAAATAATAAATACATATTGCATTTATTATTGCATATCGAGAAATTATCAATGCCAAATTTATAAGTTAGCAATGCCAAATTTACGTATAAATTATCATGTGTAATAATTTATAGCTACTTTATTGCGAGTTAAGAGTATATGAGACTTTACCAAGAATCAATTACTGAATCTTAGCTTTCAACGTCATGCAGACGATTTCTCTGTTAAGAGAAAGACCTCGTGTGTGCAATAATCCTCAACGATAAACAATAATGATTCAACAACTTGTCTTTTATTGTAAAAAACAACATCGAAGCGTCCATGAAATCTCATTGGGCAATACCGAGGCATCTGTCCAGCCGGTAATTGGCATGGGAAACTTATCGAGAAGAATTGTGTGCAGTGTACGTTCAGTAACTTTTATTGCTTAAGCCCTGGCATCAAAACTTTGATGTTTGCTGGCGAATTATGATGAGTAATTATGATTAAAAAACAATTAACATTAGCCTCGCTATATTACAGGCTACCTCTTGCTAAAGGGTATAACGATCCGATATTCTATTGAAATGCAAGACAGAGGCGACCGATAACCAGCCACGCGTTTCCTGTTATAATTTAATCTATGAGATCAGCTTCCCATTCAATGAAAAGGGAACATGAACTTCTAAGAATCACATGATTCGGTTACAAAGCAGCTCTCATTTAAGCAGCACGGCTGGAAGGCCGGTGTGGGAGGTTATATTGACGATAGGTATCTGAATACGTAAAGTGGACGTCGAAATTCGGAATTTGAATGTGGTTACAATAATAATAATCATAGCTTGTACACAATACTTACTACACGAGAACTTAACGCTTGGTTAGTTCCCAGTAAACGAGCGCGATGAACCAAGAGACTTTAAAAACCTTTTACCATCACCATATATTTATCTTGAGTCAATTCTTCGTTCTTTTAATTAGAGGACGTGATCACGAAATGTTTCAGTTTCAGATAAATATAGAAGGAACAATAACTTTATTTCATTTGTTGAATAGCTAAATATGTTAACACTAACCATTCGCTGCAAAAGACAAATTCGAAACACCTTCACGATGATAGTATTGACGTCCCTTTCCTTGTTTGAATCGTAAATTAACTAGATATTTAAAAGCTAAGAAAAGAAGTAATTAATTAAAAATAACGAATAACGATTGCGTGACATCATCCCAACGTACGCAGATGCACATCGTGCACAACAATATTGATAAACTACGGACGATCGCATTTGAACAGAGAGCACATCTTTGAATCTAAAGAAAGAGCCGAGTTTGAAATTGTATACCAACACAACTTGAAGATTGACATTTGGGAAGTATTTGTTGAACAAAATTTTTAATTCTGTTGGCATAGTTACGGACGCAGGGCCGAAGTATGGAAAAAAGCAATAAACAAATTTCTTCTCATCGCTTTCTGGAGCAACCTCACTGTATCGCTTTGACATGAATTTCTTGATTTGTGTACACCAGACTTGCAGAAAATCTATTGAGCGCGAAACTATTGCGCAAAAATTCAAATTCAGCGTGCATAGCATGCTATGTAGAACATATACAAAAGCATCGGTAAAATAATGTTTGAAGACCATTCAACTTGAATCAGAATGACCAAAAGCTAAAGAAACTGGTACTTAGGCCGGTGAATGCCGGCTTTCGGAACACGTAAGACTGAAAACGGCCATTAGATTTGGTAACATTACAATCGAGGAAACACAAACTATTGTTAGATTCAACCTCCATTGTAAATTTGATGGAATGATGATGGAAAATTGAAAGATGTCAACGACGTATCTGCCCTAGAATATTAAATCTTCCAACTGACTTCGAAACGTTTTCTATATGATAAACTTTTATAAAATTTTCTTAGCTTTCAAATTTGACGATGATATTCCCATTGGAATCCTATATTATTTTAGCTACTCCACAGTCACACAGTTCAATTCTCCCGCTAGATCTGACTATATTTGGTATTTTTTTGCATTCTTGAACGATTTAACCCTTCACCCTCTCAGCATAAGTAAGCGATGGTACCAACCGCTCACTGACACCGCTCACCTGAATCATTCATTATCAGTTGCTCAGCCGCGGTTTGATCATCCACATTTAAATCCCCAATAAGTGATGACTCAACCAAATTTCCGTTCTCATTTTGGCACGATTGTAGACACGCGGATTCCTTTTGTAGACCCGCACACTCCGTCAACTTTTGTTCAATGTTCTGCTGCCAGGAGCTTTTCTTTTCTTCGTCGAGTCGCGCGTTGGGCAGAGCGCTGAGGGCGCCTCTGTAGCACTGCAGCGCCTCCTTCACGAGATGCAGCTGCTGGTAGCAATGACCTGCGCGCTCCAGCACCTTAAGTAATGTAAATAAACCAATAAATTGATGTTGTTAATCTTCATGCATGAATAAATAGCTTTTAAGGCTTGAAATTGTGCATTCTTGTAGGAAAAAGTTACATGTCATATATTTAAGAATTTAACTCAACTCCATTATTGTAGCCTAACTTATAATAGCGATATTCTCAGATCCTTAGTCATCTAACATCGTTGAGCCTTCGCCTGTATTACATGCCACATAGCGTGCCTCCACACAGCACATGCCGCTTACGTAACTTGTTCTCTCAATGCCAAGCCACATTGTGAGTTCCCTCATGGCACAAGCCACATATAACATGCCACATGGCGAGGTCTCTTCATTTCACTAGCCACATTTCACCAGCCACATAACAGGTCACCACATAACACATGCCACCTGTCACCGGCCACCTTATAGCGCAGGTCTTGGGGGTAATGATACACCAGCGCCAGACGTAGGTCACGTAAGCACCACCTGTAGAGCTTCAGCTGGCACAGCGCGGCAGACCTGTTGCCGTATGCCAGCTGCAGGCTGCTGCCTTTATTAAGCAATTACATTGTTATTCATTCTAAAAATAAATTCAATTGAAATAAAATAATCAAAAGTCTCATTCAATATAAAAGAATTAAAATAATTCATAATCTATCAATAGTGCAGGAAATAATAGCAAAATACCATAAATTTAATGCTGAAGTAATGTCTACGTAGAAGTGATAGGCCGGTGTTACAAAACATCAAAATACTTTAATTGATTCGATATAAGAACAAGCAGAAGAAGACACTTTCTTCTCTCGGAGAATTGATATATTAATTATCGGCAACAATTACTATCAAATAAATATTAATAAAAACATAACTGTGTGACGCATCATGAGCATGAACATAGGAGTAACATGTAATTGTAATTTAACTTAATTCCCATTCAGAATAACAGTTCCCTTTCACTGGATTTGGTTCAAGGCTTTGTTGTCAAGCCACCGCCAATCATCATTTATCTGCTATTGATACTCTATAACTACACATCCTCTCCTCTCCCTATCTGCACTCCGCAGTGTATAGCCAAAGAAATGCTTTTGAAATAAACTTAAGCCTGAACATAAGAAATTTGATCAGTACTCACTGCAATGAGTGACAGAGAGCGCATTTTCTCGTTCGTCCGTCTGTGAAGTCACGGACTGATGGACGGACGTACATGACGAGCACAATAGCGCCTTTTTTCCATAAATGAGAAAATGCGATAAAAATGGTGCCAACTCCTTTGTATTGTTTCCTATGAAAGAACCATAACTCACCAATACATGTTATTTATACGAGGGAATTACGTTTCGTTTTAGTAAAGCAGTACACATGCATATATCAATGTCAATACCATACAATATCGGGACATGAAAACATGGAAAATTTCTCATTCTTATTCGCTTATTAAATGCAGACAATTTCGGATAAAATCTCAGGCGTTAATATATCTTGAAATTTTCCATGAATTTAGTTCGTAAATCAAGAAAGTAATTTTTCTTACTCGTGTAGATTTTAAGCGTATTTTCTCATTTATGGAAAAAATGCACTATTGTGCACGCCATGTCCATCCGTCCGTCCGTCCTTGACTTCACGTTTTCGTCGACGAGAATATGCGCTCTCTGTCACTCACTGCAGTGAGTCACAGAAAGCGCATTTTCTCGTCCGTCCGTCCGTGAAGTTACGGACGGACGCGACGAGCACAATAGCGCATTTTTTTCCATAAATGAGAAAATGCGCGAAAAATGGTGTTAATTACTTTGTATTGTTTTCTATGAAGGAAACATACCTCACCAAGACATGTTATTTATACGATGGAATTAAGCAAAGTAGTTCTCATGCATATTTTCATAGTCAATACCATACAATATCGAGACATGTAAACATGGCAAATTCGTCATACTTATTCGCTTATTAAATGTAGACAATTTCCGATAAACTGTCAGGTGTCAATGTATCTTGAAGTTTTCCATGCATTTAGTTCGTAAATCAAGAAAGCAATTTTTCTTACTCGTGTAGATTTTAAGTGTATTTTCTCATTTATGGAAAAAATGCACTATTGTGTTCGCCATGTCCGTCCGTCCGTCCGTCCTTGACTTCACGTTTTCATCGACGAGAAAATGCGCTCTCTGTCACTCACTGCAGTGAGTACTGAGTTACATTTTTTTGTGTAGTACGTGCTCGTGTTGTATTTTTTGTATGTGTATCACACACCTGTATGAGGAGCCCGAGTCACAGCTTGGCTGTATCGCTCCAGCGCCGTGCGCACTTCACGACGCTGGAACGCAGCGTTACCTTCCTCCCGTAACCTCGCGGACGCCTCGCCGTCCTTGCTCTTGTAGAACCTTCCTACCTGCAGGCTGTGCACCGGCTGTACCGGTGTTAATTATTGCTTTATGTGTAATAATAGAATACAATAATAATATGTAATAATAATGTAATAATTCTATTACTAGTAATAATAATAATATAATTATTAAAATTATCATTATTATTGTTACTATTATAATTATTGTTTTCATTTATTGCTATTATTAAGTATTATTAGGAATATCGTCTGTTGTTATTAGCAGCATAGAGTCATGTATGAAAATTTGGGTCTAGTTTTTGCTGTAATTTCTTACTTGGAGTTATGAAGCTGAACACAACTGTTCAGGCTATGTTAGTGTTCTTTATAAACGATGCTTTAAATAATAAAACAATGGTAATTCAATGGACGAATTAATGTACTTCATAATCACTTGCCACCAATTGTGTGTTGTTGCTTGCAAGTTCTTTTTTAGATTTGTTTTTGTGAAGTTTTTTCGTTTGTTAACACGCGGGAGAAATATTTTTAGAAACCCTTACAAGTGACACGTTATACATGTGTGAAAAATTTTGCATTTAATCAAAGATGTTGGTTACGAGCAGAAGTAATTTGAAATTGATAAGCCAAAGTAATTTAATTAATTCTAATCAAGTTATTTCAAGCAGAAGTGATTTAAATTTGATGCTCCAAAGTAATTTAACTAATTTTAATTAATTTAATTTAACCAGAAGTAATTACAAATTTATCAGCCGCAAGCCCAGCCAATGAACCGTTGCCTATGGTGCCTTATTTTCAAAGGCATAGAAATCATTTTTGCAATCATTGCATCATTCATCCTTCCACTTATGATATTAATTATGTCCTTGTCAAATTTTATTTAAAAATTTAAATTCAAGTAATATCTTTTTCGCTGTCTCGTGTTGTCGGAGAGTAATTATACTCGTAAAGGTTTGTGCCATTATAAGCGATGAACAAGACTACATTATACTGTGTATGAAACTTCACAATCAAGTGCGATGGTATAAACCTTTCCACAGCCGTGATATATCAACTGGATTAATCGTTACCGTTCTTTGTAACGGCAACATAGTCATTTTCTTCAAACTTTCGCTGCTGAAGGCTAGAAGTAACTTTCAAATGCAAGTTTGTGAGTGGAGGCTCGGAATAGCTCTTTCTAATTTGTCACAGCGGCGCGGAGTAGCTGGGACCAGCCAAGCAGTTAACTTCTTGTCCTGCGGACAGCGTTGCTGCCCACATCTTCTTTTGCGTGGAATTTCCTCATTACAAACTTCGAAAAACTATTAAAACGGGGTACAAATTCATCTTGAGCCATTCAATGAAGGCACGATTTTTTCACGTGAAATAAAAAAAGCACACTGCATTATCGACCATGTATCTTTATTTCCCGTTCAGCGCAATCATGTTGAATATTTTTGTTCATTTCCATCAACGATTAAAATATTAACGATTCCCATTTCTCGAGCTTTAAGACAACCTTCACAATTCTCAGACGGATCAAAAAAAGAGATGTGGCGCAGCAAAGCTCGCAGCAATATTATTGCGAAGATATAAAAAATTAGGCAAACAGTCATCAATATCGCAAATAGCCAACGTCTAGCAAAAATATAATATCTTTATCTTCGACCGCAAGCAAAGTTGGGAAGAAAAAACTCCGAGCTAAGTTACCGAACTCGGAACTTTGATCACGGAAACTTACTTTAACTCCCCAGACCATCTTGATCCTGTCATAATCAGTGGCTAGTCGACTGAATCTCGTCACGAAATCTTGCGATATGTAGCCAGAGATTTGGTCAATCCAGTGCGTAAAGAAGCCGTCTTTGTCAGCGACGAGCGTGACGTCTGAGCAAAGCTGTCGCAGATACGAGGCCAGCGCAGCTTCGCCGGCGCTCGCGGGCGGCTGCCTGCAGTAAAAAACGATATTCCAGAAGGACTGGAGTGAGAAAATTAGTTTGAAAATAATGAGGATTTTAAAAAGAACAATATTGGAGACCACCTGTTGAATATGCGTTTAAAATTTATAATCTAAGAAATTTTGATGCAAATAAGAGGGGAATGTTTGAATTCAGTTTTCGGGATATCTAGGTACAGATTTTGTAGGAAATTTGTTGACAAAAAGACATAATTAAACAGTGGTCTTCAAAGCCACATATAGTCTGATTATATCTAAAATACTGTAGGCATAAGGTAGTGCAACGACAATTTTTTCGAAGCAAACTATAAGTAAAGTCTCAAAAGACGAGAAGTGGGTGGCAGCTATATAGGGGAAAAATCAGAAGAAAAATAAATACCGAGTGCTTTCCCAAGGGCACCCATGTACAAAGCATGAAAAAACCGCAATTTATATTAGTAAAAATCTAATTCAAAGTGATTTATGGAGGACAATAGATGTAGAATGTAGGCATTTTAGATGCTGTATTAAATAAATGATGTGGGATATTCAATTAAATTTATCTGAAGCTAAAACACACAAATGCCGTTATTTCCAATAATTTAAAACAATTTAGTTCATCATCTTCGTGTAGCTCATTGAAGTATTTAATTAGTTATTCAAGTATTTAATTAGTTATTGAAGTATTTAATTAGTTATTAGTTGGTTAGTCTTAGCCTCTACTTTATGCAATGCATTGTCATATGTTGGATCTCAGTAGAATTATTACGTCTTTTTACAAATAACAGTCAACCATGGAATCAATTTGAAAAATATTTATTGGAATCATCAATTTAATTACTTTTTAAAAATTAAACTGATGTTTCGTTTTCATGCCCAAATTCTGAGCAGAAATGTAAATGAAAACCTCGCTGCACGTACGGAAAAGCATGTTTCACACACAACACACGCAAAAACAAACATGTTAAAGTTATAAATAATACACGTAGAAGCGCAGGAGCAACCTTTGAGGGAGGACTGTTAATTTTTTTGCAGGAGGTAGAGCTGTTGTAAGCCGATTAGCAATTATTCAAAACACTACTACCGCACTTCGTTCAAAAATTTTATGTTAAAAACAAACCCTGGTATATTTAAAATATCACGTAAAATTGCGGCATTTCTTGCGTGTTTTTAAGGGAGTCAAATTATTGTACGTCTGATTCACAATATTGTACTAACACAGTGCGCATACATGTGTCATGAATTTCAAAAAAATTATATGGTAAAAATAAACTCTCGTTTATCTGAAATATCACTTAAAATTACGGTATTTTCTCGTTTGTTTTTGAGGGAAATTACTTGTCTGATTCAAAGTATTATACTAATACAGTGTACAAACTGTACATGCATGTGTCACGAATGTCAATAAAATGGGTTCTGTTTTACAATCATTTATTATAACTCACCCGGACCTTGACGACTGCATCCAGCTGGAGACGTGCGAAGAAATATCGATAGGTTTTACTATAGATTAGGATATGACGTCATGGTAATTATTTAAACAATGCTCACGACTTAAAACAATGTTTACAAACGGAAAATTCTAAACCGAATATTTTCCAAATTTTTATTTTTACATTTAAGCCTAAAAATTATATCACATGAAAATCCTGAGAAAATAATACATTTAATTAAAAATATTTTGTAAATTTTTTTACCTTTCAATGAGAATTAATACGTTGAAGCAACAATAATATGCCGGACGCCGCTGCTTTTATATACCCGCTTAATATATATATAAAAAATGTATCTCATATCTGAATGTCATAATTACTTTTTGAAACCGACAGATATTTTCGGAATTTACTTCATTCCATATTAATAAATTTCATTAATAAAATTAATGGAAATATCCAGAGTAATCTTTAAATTGTTAATACCTAAGCATTTTAGGGCCAAGCAATTGGTTTGCTTTAAAACTTGTCTGACCACGTCATGACCATCTGGTATGACTGACCACGTCATGACCATCTGGTATGCCTGACCACGTCATGACCATCTGGTATGCCTGACCACGTCATGACCATCTGGTATGCCTGACCACGTCATGACCATCTGGTATGCCTGACCACGTCATGACCATCTGGTATGACTGACTACGTATCTCATATCATTGACATTACTCACCTTCATGTCTTATCTCTGAGCATGTCAACCATTTTTATATCAGTGAAATGATAAGAAAAATAAAATATTTCCAGGCTCGTCTACCTAATCCTATGTCACCGACATCGTCAGCATGATTCGTTACATATCTTACGTTATTATCATTCTAAAACGTTGCTTCATTTACTTACTCGCTCGTAAAATAATGTTGATTGTAACAGTAACATGTCTTCAATAAATATCACTTATTTTTTCAATAATTAAGTGCAAGAAGCCAAATTAAAATATCCAACAGCTTTCATTTTGACTTGAACTGTGAAGCAGTTCTTCATGCACCTTTTGTAAACTCAATAACACGATGACATCTTTCCAGCCCGGGAGTTCTACTAACGTAAAATGCAATTCATTACATCAGCATCCCGAGGAAATACCAGCCTTTCTCAAGTTCTGAAGAATCTCAAATTTTCAAATATTCCGAAAATACATTCACATAAAAAGCTAATTAGTTTGTTTGAAGTTTAAGTTTGTTTGTTTGTTTTTTAAACGAACTTCGTGTCAAGTGCCGAGGCAAAAGATTTGTATTATAGCATAGCACAAGCTGAGTTCAGGCCTCGATCATAAGTTGTATTCTAACTTTGTCATGTGCTATTTTCAAAACGTTCTTTCCCAGATCGATTTTATAGACCCGTCGAAGATTTCTAATTACATTAAAAAATATAACTCAGTACTCACTGCAGTGAGTGACAGTGAGCGCATTTTCTCGTCGACGAAAACGTGAAGTCACGGACGGACAGACAGACGGACATGGCGAGCACAATAGTGCATTTTTTCCATAAATGAGAAAATGCGCTAAAAATGTCAATTTATTGACGCCAATCGAAACTGCAGATTTATAGAAGCGTGCAAGTTTTGTGATACTATTGCAAAATTCGTCATTATATAATCATTGTTCACTCGTTTACTGATACACTGTATTTATTATCACTGGCTGTCATTAGTTTACATGTTCAGTAGGATAACATCTAAATGCTCGGAAAAGTTGCGGTAAAATATTTCTCACCATAGAGTCAACTGGATTTAATACTTTATTGCTATAACTCAATGCAGTAATCGAACATAACTGAATTTCAATGGCTGATTTACTGTGAACTTTAGAAAATTTCCAGTATTTCATTCGTTTTTTGTTCCTCAACTTTGGAGTTCCATATAACACGAGAATCTTCTCTTAAAAACAATTCCCCTAAGAGGCAGTTTCTGCAATGCGCCGAAATGAGACGCTCTCTATTACAATGGCCAACTCAAGATCTTGAGCAGTTATTCTTAGTTCTACACTATAGGGTTTTTAACGCGAACGCCGCTATTTTAGTTTCTGTTCCATACGCATCAGCGTCGTACAATTTTATGGAATATTGCACATACGAGTTATGTATTTAAAATCTCTGTGCTTTCATTGGTAATAAAAGAAAACGTTTAAGAAATGACCCCCAAAGATACGTACTCCTACATCATTTTTTTCTGTTGAAGATTTTGTAGTTTGTTTTGTATGACTTAGATGCGTAATTCGACTAATGCATGCGCAATAAAATAAACTTTAAGAAAAGTCCGCATTTATAATAAGTTTTAAAGGGACTACTAAACGGAGTGGTAAAAAAATCACGATAAAATTTATGAAAAGAAAAGCTTCATGTGAGCAAGTTTTCGCTTAAAATTCCAACGTTGCAAAGAGCTCTAGAATATTTCTTTTTTCCCGGAGACAATTGGATGAACGCACTTCACTAATGCTAAGAATATTATGCAAATGAAGGATTGACGTAGGAGAACATCAGCATTTCAACGTGACTCCTCAATGTGATCAAATTGTTTCACGTAAATATAAAACAGATGTTTCTGAGTGATCACAGCGCCTGATTTTTTAGGTGTTTCCGTAAACAAGTTATTAAATGCAGCGAATTTTTGTTGCAGGTCATTTCATCTGGAATCATCAATCAAGTTTCGTAATTCCATTTTGCATGAAAAATGTTAATGAAATTTGTAGCTGCAATCAAGAAATTTGAACTGGAAGTGCGATGTTATTATTGCTTGTATTGTTGACGTTATTTTAATAGGTCGCAATAATGCTGCCGAAGATTTCGAAAATTATTGATCACTGATCTAGCCAAGTAAATGCGCATTTGCGAAGCAGTGCTAAGTTAGGAATCGAAAATACGGAGTCGGTGACGACGCGATTGAAGTTATGAACTCATAAAGTATAGCTTTTCGATCGCCATTGCAAGCTATACTGTCTATACACATAGAGTTCAATCGCAATTGAAAAAATATAACTCAGCACTCACTGCAGTGAATGACATGCAGAGAGCGCATTTTCTCGTCGACGAAAACGTGAAGTCACGGACGGACAGACAAACAAACAGACAGACGGACGGACATGGCGAGCACAATAGTGCATTTTTTCCATAAATGAGAAAATGCGCTAAAAACTGTTAAAAATTTTAGGATTTCGCTGAAGGTTATGAAAATGACTTTTTTGACCGGAATTTTGCAATAAATACATTTTGTTTGTCTCTTGTTAGGACACTGGCCCGTTAAAGAATGACTAAGTTTCTCAAATTATCGTCATGGTGTCAGGACCAAATGACGGTGATAATTTATGTTCTACATGACAACTGAGCCAATAGATTTTGACTGTTGCTCTCATATTGCTAAATATTGTTACTATATCACGCTCCTACCCATTATTAGCGTAAGTGATACATGTTTAGCGGGTAGTGCACACAGCACTGCGATATCGAGGCGTCCACTGAGCACTGCCAACTGACTGCGGTGCTACTACGACAGTCGAGGGGAGGTTCGCGTATTTTTAGATGCAGTCAGTTCGAGTTCTGCGCCAGCTTTGCATGAAGTGAAGGAACTTTAACCTGTGAAATACCGGTTAATAAACTTTCTCGATTTGCTGGACATACGAAGTACGTTTTGGGAGACATTACATGCTTTGAAAGTGATTTGCAAGATTACGCCTCTTCAAATCAAAAAAAAATTATCAACAATTTACTGTTTGAAAAGTAGAAATATCCGTCGTAAATTGATTCAGTTGATTCAATTGTGTCTACATGTCAGCTTTAAATTGAGTTAGAATAGAACTCGTTCCTTCTTTTATATACGAAGTCAAAAAGCAGAAGATTTGCGTGGTTTCAGAACGATGTAATCTATTACGAGTCTCTTATATTTCATTCCCTCACGCCACTCACCTGGTTTCTCGGTTGCTTACGTACTCTCTTCAATTTGACCTATTTGAACGCTGCTTGTCAAATGCAATTTCTTCGGGCTCATTGCTTAGATTAGGGAGTAACATTTCGGTCGGAGATTGACTGTTGTCATTTAACCTGAAGCTAATTGTATTGAAGGGTTCTTTATTATGAAGTTCTTCAATAATTAGTCATAAATTAAGCTGGATTTTTTCAGTAGATTACATGGTGTCAGATAAAGTTGGACTGTATTACAGGGACCACTGCCAGAAGCCTGGCTTGCGTTGCATCTCAGTTCAGAGCAGTTCATTGGAGAAGCAACCGCTGCGGGTTGAGCTGCAAGAAAGGGGCATCCGGCCGGTCAGGGCGCCCAGGCACTCTCCACTCCATAATAATAACGTTATTATGGAGTGCTATTATTAATAACTCGCTAAAACGAGTTAACGCTATTATTTTTAAGCAATAATTTGGCAGGGTGGCCCAGTGGTTAAAGTTCAGAGTGCCGGGATTGGAGCAGAGAGGCGCGGGTTCGATCCCAGCTCTGTGCGCCAGTTTCTGGTCAGAATCGGCAAAGAGGCCGGGCGGTTAAGCACAGCAGAATTGTAGCAGTGAGTTGCGAGTTCGAAGCCGCAAAATGCTGTGAATGTTCTGCGATGTTAAGAATCGGCGACAGGCCTACGGCCTAATAAACGCTGAAACCGCTATTATTATTATTATTATTATTAATAATAGCGTTATAATAGGCACTCTCCATAATAATAACGCTAATAGTGGGGATAAAAACCATTGCTTTTTCTCACATAATCTCTCATGCTATATTCAAGTCTACTCTGTTCTAGTTTAGAAGTAGCACGTTTTTATAGGGTCGGAATCTACTAATAGGTATTTGCTACAAGCCAGTCAACTTATACGTAGTGAACATGTTTGTAAATGGAATAGGAAACAATTTGGATAAAGCTGCGTTAACATGTTGACATCTTTAGCCTGCTCTACATAATATTGTACTTCGAAGTTCGGCAACAGGAAACAAACAGAACATTGAATCACCATTCAAATTCAATAAAAAAACATACCAACCTGGTGATAAGTAAAAAAAAACCAACCTGATAAGATAAAAAACCAACCTGGTGATAAGTAAATTTTAATAAACCCATAATGCCTTATATATGATGTATCCATAGCATTGTGGTTCATCATAACATCATATGCCATTAGAGATGATAACTCATGATAGTTCTTCACAGTCTCTTGTGACGTCGTGGCATCAGAGCCTGATGATATCATAATATTATAAGATATCATCATAATATATTGAGTCATCACTTCTTCTTATAGTTCAAGACATTTAAAAAGGACAACTCTTCGTAGCAGGAACTGCCCTCGATGTTCAGGGAAGCGTATGCGACGCAATATAAGCTTGTATTGAACGCACATGTTCTAGGCAGCCCCGATGGGTAACTACCCTCCTAGAGATACTTTATTTGCTATGTTGCCGGACTGAAGCTTCACAGCAAATAGCCTAAATTGATCACTTTAGAGCGGCTGACTCGTCACACCAGGAATACGTCAAGTGAATACTTTGACTCGACCTAGAATGGAAAATGCCTTTATAATTAATATCAACTCTCGTATATCGCCAGTTTCACAGGGTCTTTATCGTGTATGCATTAAAAGTGCCTAAACATTGAATACACGGAAGCTCTAATGAGTGGTGACCGTTGCTGCTTTAAATTGCTTGGATTACGGCAAAATCGAATTTCGGTTCTACTGAGATTTATGATTACAATAGATTTTACATTACTGCATGAAAATTCAGCGAGAAAATTCCTGAAAAGTATTTAGAAATTAATGGAAAATGGAATAAAGCTTCTGTGCTGAAATTAATTTGAAGAGTTACCCGAGCATTTGAATTGATTCGTCCGCACTATTTCAAATAGTTTTTAAATTACTGTATGGTTTACGCCAAGTCAAATAAGGTTTAGAATAGTCAATATTTCCTTATCCAGCAAAATGGTTTATTCACAAATCTATTGCAGGAAACTGATTTTTCATCAGGAAACCATTTGTTCATAGCCACTTCCAAAATCGCCACACAATGAAACTATTGACCAGATTAGTTAACTAAATTGTAACAGCGGATGTTTTAAATTAGTTCATATGGTACTATGATATTTGTTTACAATCATTCTCGTGATAAAGATTAACAATCTTAGGCAACAAAATGCTGCGAAATACGAAGAAAAAAAAACTTTAATTTCACTTCGGAGCCGAGTTAAAAAAATGCTATTTGGCGAGGGCGTTTCAAATCGTTACAGAAAGCCCACAAGTGTCATTAGGAAGACTTAATTTCACTACAAACTGTCCTCAAGTCTTTTGTAGAATAAAGTAAAATACATATTATAAACCAAATTTCATGTAGTAATCAGTGCAAAGTCGAAGCATAAACACAACGCGTTCGGAAAGTAAAAGAAGGGAGCATCAATCCCGATGTATGTAGTCGCATAGACAACTTTGTGGACATAGACATCTTACTCTTATTTATTAATTCAAACACAATTCAAACACAAACAATAAAAACTATGAATGCATTAAAATTTTTTCATCGATCAAAGCTTTTAGTTCATCGCAGATTTAGCTTATCAGTGGAGAAGTTCTTAGAATTACTGATAATAATTAATATTAATAGCGAATGCATCATCATATCAACGCAATCATAAAACTTTTATTGATCACTGAACTGATCATTTCAATTGATCATCGAACAAATAATTCTATTCATTATCGTTTAATCATTCAGTGCACCTTTAATCGACAAACTTAATCCCAATACAGTTTTTAACAACAGGCGCTGAGTATTAACATTGAAGATACAATTATTACCACGATTTTTTCAACAAGATAATTGAATAATTTTCTTCATCTGCGATTACTTAACGAATTCTACATGTCGTCTGTTCCCGAGCGCCAGCAAAATCAGCCAAGGGTTTAATAGCATAAGCCTACAATTGGTGCAATATTTTGAAAGGTTCGCGATAACTTGAACCTTTATCATCCGTCAAAACTTTAACCTCTAAGTCCCCCGCGGTAACTTATAAGACGGCAACTTGTAACGTCAGAGTTTCGGCAAATGCGAGGCTTCGCTTGTAATCACTAAACGAATTAATGTTTTGCTTGCGTCATCCAAAACACGAAAAGAAATTCTCATCCGATAATAAAATTATTGTGAAACTATTCAATTTTTTTACTTATAATTCTGAGAAGTGTACTAACGCTAACCTTAATTAATTTCTAAAGCAACTTAAAGACTAATGATTCATTAACTATTCAAAAACTCTCCTTTCCAGCGTAATGGATTAAAAAATCACATCAATGGTACTTTTGGATCGCAAATCTTTCATATGAGATGGATTTTGCTTTATATTTTAATAAAATAAACTTGAATCGTAATGGTATTTGAAGAGAACGCAACGTTTTTTTTTTAAATATGTTCCAAGTTGTCATGCGGTTTAAAAGACTTCGCCTCGAAACATCGTCGTTTCTATGATCAAAAAAACGAAAGAGTCATCGGGAAATTTTGCGATGGAAAAATGTGTTGCAATATTCCTTGGAAACAATATTAAATACTGAAGAACAATTCTTCAAGTAACCTCTTCAGTTATGTGAAAGTCTTTCAATACAATGAGTGTGCAATGAGCCGTACGGATAACCAAACGCATTATATTGTTGTATCCACACCATCTCTGTGAATACATGAAACGTTCTTAAAACACTGACTTAACTGAAAAAAACGAATACATCTTAAACTTGCATCTCCCCTGAAGAATGATATGCATGAGGTTTATAGTTGTAATATACTCACTACTAAATTAAATTAGTAAATTATGATGACGTTAAAAGTTGCCGGTAGTTTTACCTTTTCATTCATTTTTTCTAAGTTCACTTAAAATGAGCATTGTGCATCTAAGAATATACTTCAGGTGCTAAACATTCGCAAAAATCCCTACACGTTCATGCTTCACAAGATGGTAAGACTCACCACGACCAAAACTGTTTCGTATAAGGGTGAGTTAAGAATTGAATAGAAGTGTAGGCACTGAAGAAATAGGCCCATGGTCCGTTGCCGATTCTTGAACTTTTCGTGACTTGATTCACAAGGGATCCGGCCTTTGGAACCCGATATTTCCGTAACTGACGATTGATTTGAGATAGCTGCTGGACTTATTGCCTGGTCCGTAACACATGTGGAGACCTCAGTTCGTGAACGCATTATGAAAAACAAATAACATTTTCTCAAGACAGACAATCTCGACGTCATCTACTGCATGACGTTGACGAGCTCCTTGGGCGAGACGTAGCCGTCAGAATCCGCGTCAAGAAACCGAGACACGAGCGACGTGGCGAGGGACGGTGAGGACGAGATGAGTTCACCGACCATCGAGACAGGATATCTGGGACGAGGAAATAGAGTCTGTGGTGAGTAAATATTTCGTACCATCACTGAGAACTTTTAAAATAGTTCTCGCAATAAAATAAAATAATTTTCGCAATAAAATAGTTCACACAATAAAATAGTTTTTGAAGTAAAATAGTTCTCACAATAAAATAGTTTTCGCAATAAAATAGTTCTCGCAATAAAATAGTTCTCGTAATAGACATGGACAGCCGAGGGACACAATTTTGAACATTGGCATGATTTAAAAACACGTTTGTTAACTTTTATGGCGGAAATATTTTCACGTAATAAGTGAAATTCGTCCTAAAAGAACTTTCCAACAAAAATTCGGTCCTATCATTCATTTCGATTATTATTATTTTAATCATATACGCAGACAACTAAAATTGATAGAGACAATTCGTTGACATGTAAAGGTTTAGGACCAGCAAAGTTTGATGAATTATTTTGAAAGATCGATTTCAGCTTTAATAGTTTGCTCGCATCGAAGGGATCAAAGTAAACTAATAGTTTTAAAAAAGTTTCATTGGTCTACGCTGCATATTTTTTACCTTATTCTGCTATGTTACACTTAATTTCGCTGCTTCCAGTTACAATGACGGGATATTGCCAGGGACTGAATAAGTTGAAGTAACGGATAATTGAGCACAGTTACCGGGTCTGGTTTAATACACAGTATTTTAAATGCTGCAAAAAGTGACTTTATTTACGAAAATACAATTGTTAATTATATCTCTGACATATTACTCATAGATGCAAGTTTACGGTAGTCAATATGTCATCTTTATTTATTGGATAAATTCAAGTTTAAACTAATTTTCTGTTTTTGTTTGTTTTGTGTTTTCTATTTCTGATTTGAAACTTTAAGTTATAACTTAGGTCTATGTTAACAATTGAAAAATTAAAACTATTGAACTCGAAACCTCTAAAATTCACGTGTCATTCACGAGTGAATAAATAAAATCACGAATAAATAAAAATGCTTCGCGCAAACGGACCGTCGGCACAATACCGACACGTTGCGTGGAGCTCGAGTTGTCTGCGTTGTCTCCGTGGCACTGACGAAGACAAACGACTTCGCTCTGACATGTGGGCCAAGTTGTGTCCATTCGAGACTAAATCCAGCCTTATCTCATTAATATTCCATATTCGTCCACAACAAGTTTTAAAAACCATACTATCCTATTTAAAATAGTAAATTGTTATATGCCTGATGTGAATGGAAAGTTGTTTTTCATTCGCTTCTTTGAACTTTATTGTAAGGAAAGTCATCGTAGCCAAAATGTCTAAGGCTTCGGTAATTTTGACTTTGAAATACTATACATGCATGCAACCTCATCAATAGTATATTTTTCGCCTAATGTTTTCATAGTTCGCTTATTGTGTTTAAACAGATGCAAAACTCGTCTAGGTATTGTGTTATCGCAGAAAAATATTATGCTGCAAAAATTTTATCAATTATGAATCCCGACGTACACTTTCAAGCAATATTGCCTTTGGCTAAATTTCTAATCTATTACCAGAAACATGCAAAAAATTTTCTACGATCTGTTTATTCACAAAAACAAAGATTACTTCCTGTAGACTTGTTTGAATATTAATGATATCTGAGATAGTTTACGGAAGAATATCGTTCACACGATGCTGAATTGTATGATTTTTCATCAATCGAGCCGTGACTCCTCCATGCAATTGTATTGTTCGATAACGATTCACAAAAAACTTCACAATTCGTAGCTCCAGCATTTCATTAGAAAATATGGTGATGGGGAAACTCGGGATCAAAACTCCCATCACCATATACTCTAATGAAATGTTGGAGCATGGGAAAACCGCAATTGGTACTTCATCAATAAAATCTGAGGTGCTTAAGGCTAGCGAGATTTGCGAGCGCAATAAAAGTGTTTTCGTTTTCTGTTTCATATCCATCGTTGTGTCAAAAATACACATGACCGATCCGGCTAATTTCCATCATTATTCTTTTAGCCGAAGCCGTGCAAAACTTTTGACGATCTGCACGATCAGTAGAGTAAAGTTTGTTCCCTGCATAAATAGCTGTACGCTAAACGAGCAACTTCCCAGGCATCAATCGTAGCGATCTGAACTACTAATCTCTTCTGTGCCACACAAATTCACGATCGTTGGCGGTCATTTGAACACGCGATCACATGCATAATTCTAGGTTAGCATTTCGACCGTATAAAGGTCGCGATTGTCGTAATGCACATGCCCTGTGACGGAAAGTGGGTCGAAGATCTCGTTTCTTATTGACTGTCAATGTTCGTTACAGTCAGGCACTTCAACAACGCCGGGGGCTGAGCCCCTTTGGACGACTGGGAATGGTGAAGGTCGAACAGCGACAATTTATTCTATGCTGGTCGCGGATGTTCGATAACCAGCTTTAATTGTAATTCTTTTTTTAAAACAGATATTCTAATCACAACAATGTCGGACACTGAAAAACAATCGCTAAAACTGTTTCCTTTGCATGAGGGAAGAATTGTTGTATTTGTCCTGTCTCTGTTTGACTTTCCGCAGGAATTAATTTTTACAAAAGGTCTCAATAAATTTATAAATTCATAATATTAACTAAATATTACAAATAAAAGCAATGACCCAGGTTCTAACCTTTCGCCAGGAACGCTGTTCTTGTCGAGCGCTGCTGCTTCGCCGCCCCTCTTGCCGTCTGCCAGCGACCTGTCCCTGCCAGTGCCCTCCAGGAGCTTCCAGTGACCATCATCCGCCGCACTCAGCACGGGGCCGTAATCTGCGCCTTCTACAGGTGACTCGAAAGATTGAGTGTCCAGCCATTTTAGTACAGACAGCGAAATGTCCAAAACATAAACTTGACTAGTTTACACAAGAAGGCTGTTGAGCTCATTCCGTCTTGAATGGGACAGCTTGGACTCGAACAAGTACAGTAGTTGTATAATCGAGGCAACAGACCTTCAGGCTTCTATACCACTTCAAATCAACCCCGCTAAATCAAAATTTTACGCTAGATTATGGGCTTCAAACTTGACTACAATTCAACACATCAACACGTAAGAACCGCTCTCCGAACCCAAAGATCTCACGTCAACATTGGAGCACTCAACTCTCCCCTCCACATGGGAAGAACATAAAATTTTAAATATAATTAAATCATATATATATCCACGATTTAGCCACAAGACTGACCATGAGAGTCGTAGTGCAGGTCGGAATGGGAACGTTTACCGAAGCCTCGCGCGGTCGCCAAGGCCGAGTTCTGAAAGCCTCTTCTGAGTCGGTCTGCAGCCTCCTGACGAGCCCGCGCCATGAGGGCTGCCCTGCGCAGGCCGAGCTCCAGGGAATGGCCGCTCAGAACTGCGACTGTCAGCACCAGCAGCAGCGTCAGCCACACGCGCCACCACATCCTCACTCTGACCAAGATTATACAGCACAATGTTGACTACACGAATAATTGATCGTTTTATTTGTAAGCAGATAATTGATATTTGCGGTTAACGGCCGAGAACAAAACTTGAGGAAGATGATAAGTCTTGACTTAAAAAGGTGTTGCAAGTCAAGCAATATTACATCATCTCAATGAATATAATAAGGAGCGGCATGATAATGTTGTGTCTGAATATAATAATTCTTCGCGTTTCCCAAGGACAATAATGTGATAACATCTACGCTCATTTTTTAATTTTAAGAAATGATATTATATTCTAGATTTTATTTTAAAATATATTTCACTATTGTGTAATATATTACATTAAAATATATTAGATTATATCATATTGATATCTGCGCTGAAGAATAGCCCTGATGTGGCCTGTCGCCGATTCATGTTCTTTTCGTGACTTGTTCACAGGAAATCTAAAAACAGGTCCTTTGACCGAATCTTTTCAAAATGACAATAAATTTATTAACCATTCTTAACTTTCTTGAAAAAAAACGCAAATACATTGGGCTGTAGAAGAAAAAAGTTTTTAATGTCCAGCCAGGTCAATTTCTATTATATTTGTTTTACTTGTGAAAAAGTTCTATGGGTGAGAGTTGGGCCATAATATTGTCTCCTTACAATACTTACGATGGAGCTTCGTCTCAAACATTTTTTGAATAAACTCATAGGAGTTTAATTGTTAGATTCTGATTTCTATTTTGGCTATCTAACGGGTATAATACACAGTCTACGCCAGAATGAGGTTGGGCTCGCAATCATTGCATGCGATGAAAAATCTTTATCGTGAAAAGTTTCAGTGACGTCAATTAACTGTCACACAACTACTGGACAAACGCATAAACTTATGCGATTGTTCGGTCAGTCGTGTCATGGACATTACGGTAAAAGTCACCGTTATTGATGACCAGCAGATTATCTCTGACTGTCAGAGAAACTAACGCGGTTTTGTCAGCTGAATGCTAAATGGGTGAGAGTACGAAATGCGACAATAGTGCTCAAGACCTCACGAACAAACTTTTTGCGTTTGATTCGCGATGACATTGCTAGATTCGTTTCTATGGTTCCCGAAATGTGATAGCGAATGTGTTGGATATATGAAGCTCAAGTGGGTCATCGATCTAATCTAATAAAAGAGCAGTGCAATTTTTCGATGTGCTGCATAAATCATATGAAGCTTTCAGAATCAGTATTTTTCACACAAACTGTACTGCCAAGAACTTGGAGCGTAGGAATGCCAAAAAAGTAACCATATCTTGATTGAAAAAGCTCCGGAGATCAGCTTCATGATCAGTGTTAAAATACCGATTTGTATCAGTTTTGAGTATGAGCTTTTGTCAATTAAAATAGTCTGAAGTTACTACATTTCTCGATCGTGCGCGATTGTAAGTATTTCCATCTCTTTATTGTGACGACACTCAATCATTGTATTTCCTTCAGACTAAGTGGTCAAGTGCCAATATAACGAAGCTCTTATTATCGTTTTAAAAATGAAGGTTGAGTGAGAGGGCGTTATTATCAAGTACAAGCCGTGGTTCAATACAGTTTTGTAATAACATTGAGCGCGGCACTCGCTAAGTTCGCGCTCTGATCACCGCTAAGTGAACAAAAGCCTCGCAAAATGAAGGTCATTTGGGGCCGCCAAAATAAAACGTTCATCGTCATTCACTTAACTATTACTGATGCTTCTGAAATATTAACTAATACTAATGCTTCTGAAAATTCATGCAGTGATAGAAAGAAGCCAAATCTACTATCCCTCGGCTTCTTTTAGGTGCTCATGTCGTTAATCTTTGCTGGAAGAAATTTGGTGGGAAAAATCCCATTTGTTTGTCTTCTCGCTATAATTATTGATTTTATTGAGTTGGTCTATCTCAGTAAAATTTCTGATTGTATGAAAGTTTAGCCATAGAAATTCTAAATTTTAGCGCCGAAAGTTTAGAGTATAGAGGTAAATTTTTACCGTTCCACAACCCACAAAAAAATTTATAAACTTCTACCTAAACTTCGAAAAATTTCAACCTAAAGATTGAAAATCTAGATTAGAATCTTCAGTAATTTATCTAATTTATTTTACCAATTCATGGATTAAACTTGACAAAACGTCGCAGAAGTTCGACATATGCAAGCATGTCAATTCAGTTCGACATTCTCCCCTGTACCAAAGTTGTGCGAGTGCAAACATTCTGTCATGTGGAAAGAATAAAAGGTTCATAATTTGAGATGCAAACGTATTTCACGTGTGATTTCCCATTAAATTCTTTAGACTTCGATCGGCTTCCGGGGCCTTTTTATTATCGAGTTAGAGCGTGAGTGACGCACGGCAAAGCAGCTACGCATTGCGACACCCAGGGAGGGCGAACGCCTCTCGGGGCAACTGAAGTCCAGGGCTATGAAGGTCGTACTATTTATCCTCACTGTTTGAAGTGTAAATATTTCTTCACTTCAGGTGTCTTTAGCTATAGCAGATGTATCGCTGTGGTGTGAGCTACCATATGTAAAAGTAGGACGATTTTTTTAATTTTAATCATATAAGTATATAAAATATACTTTATTTTCATTCTTTATTATATACTTTATTTTTCTAATGTCCATACTTTACATACATATAAAGTATAGACATTAATTTATTTTTGGAGCATTACGCAGTAATGTTATTGGAAACAATGAAGGCTCGAAACATCCAACATCCATTGCTGCGATTTAGGCGCAATAGATAGGTCAATAGTGCTGTAAATAACAGGCAGCATCAAATAAGACAATTGCAGATATGTAATACTGTACAGTCAGACCTGTGTGAATACGTAGTATACCAGTTAGAAAACTAACAGAATATCTTTTTTACGAAAGTTGAAAATACAGCATCTGGCATTGAATTATTCTAGTAGAATAAAATGACTTCTTACATAATAAGTCTTTTTCGGGAATTACTTTCTAAACTAATAATAATCGAAAAAAAACGTTCTTAGGAACCTCAAGAGGCTGGTGAACAAAGCCCTCGCCCATCCACGAGGCTCATAAACAAGAAGATGATGGCTTTATGAGCAAGCGATGTCTGAGGCAAATTGCCGCTCATTTCCAACGGCTATTCTGATCAGAAGAAATCTAGTCGATGATAGCAGCTTCGCATCGCCTCGCTTACGAAATATGTTAGGAATCGAAGACCATGAGCCTCGAGAAAGATAAAGCGCGTGAAATTTACTTTTAAAAATCATCAATCAATTGGGACATTAGTCTAGATTCATGGATGATCAGCGTTGGCTAGGTGCATCCGTTGTGTATCAAACAAAATTTTAAAACGGAACTTATGCAAATTATTGGAAGTTTTTAAAGTACCTAAGAATGCATATTTACTGCACGAGGATCTTTTATTCTGCTTGTGCTCATAGATATTCTACAGATATAATGGATTAAGCATCGCTCCTGCGCACATTATAGGCCGCCGTGACTTGAAAAAGTTCTGAAAAATGGGGAAAATGAAATGGCTCTCATCAAGCAAATTTAAGTGCAACGGCGATCTTAGCTAGAGTTGTCTCTCAATACATATATGAGCTGAACATTTTCGCCACATAGAAGTGGTGCAGAATTCAAGGGCAGCATTTTTATTTAGTCAGGGTTAGCCACAACGCCCGAGTTCATGCGTAAAGCTCAGATATCGAGACCTCATTTCAGTGATGCGTTCTTGACAATGCCGGACCAACGCTCTAAATTGCGCTTTTCCAAGGATGAATTTACACTCGATGCTTTTTTGCGACACTGTTTTCATCCCGACTCAAAAATGTGTGCATTCTCGAACATGGATGTGGGAAACCCATATTTTGGAAGACGTCTTATTCTTTTCCACGGAAACAATGAGAAATATGCCACTCTACTAAATTTTTGTTGGAAAACAACGCACAAAATATAAGACTTCCCGAAATTGTCAAGAGAAATGTTGAAAAGTTAGTAGCATATGATTCGGGTTATGAAACTGGAGGAGTTTACGATATTTCACATGTATTCTTTTAAAAAGATACAAACTGCACAACGTTGACGCAATCGTAACCACACATAAACATAAAAATGCAGACAATAGTTTTGTTCCTAGGCGCGATAAAAAAGATCTAGTTTTCAGACATTGAAGGTAATCGGACGATTTAAAATATAAAAAAAAGCCATGAGCTCGCCGCCGCAAGTGCAGGTGTTAATAAATGCACAAGATTCGTCGGATATTCTAATGCGAAAACATTTGAGCTGACAAACGCCCTGTGTTTTTTTTTTTTTTTGTTATCAAAAGCTTCGTCGTGCATGCAGATTAGGCTCAGAAAACAAGACAGGCAGTTTTTCACAGCGTTAAGTTCAAAGTAAAACTTATGAAGGCCACCCAGATTTATACTGCCAAAATTTTGCGCAGAAAAAAATTGATTATAATTCATGGAAACAAACTTGAAATATTTACAGGCATGCATTAATATACGAATTTAAAAAAAAAATCAAATGCAACATTTTAGTGCCCAGAGAACACTTTGATCCATCAGATTTGAAAATAAATCTTGATGACATGAAACTATGAAAGATACTATTATTCTCAGAAGATAATTAAAGCAGACTCATCAGTGATAAACCCCTGGTCTAACCGTACAACCAATTTACGAAACAATAATTCACATTTGTATTGAAAGAAAAGTTTTGTTGCATTTTTTAATGCCATTTTTTAACCATATGACACTGAGGAAAAAAGAAATATGCTGCCCGAATATTTCTAATAATGCAGCCAACATATAGTTTGTAGGTTAAAGTGTGGCCAAGTGGGTACAGTTTAGAGTGCCAAGATTGGAGCAGTGAGTTGTGGGTTTGAGATGCCAGCTAACTGGGACAATTTTGGTCAAAATCGGCACAAAGTGGCCCTGCGGTAAAGCACAGCAAAATTGGAACAGTGAGTTGAATGTTCGAGATCCGCAGCAAGCTGTGAAAATTCAGTGACATTCACAATCTGCGACAGGTTTAACGACTGCTTTAATGGTCTAATCAACGCTAGCGCGGCCTTTCTAGGTGTAACACGACGTAAGCAATTGTCAGGCCATGTCTGGTAAGATCTGTGTTTCGATAGGCTGGTCAATTGGCTTATGAATGCCCATCGTACAAAGATTCTATGATAAAAAACGATAAAACTATACATTAAAAGATACTTTACGTTTTCAAAACTTTCATTTTCTGGAAAGTGCGAACCATTCATCCTGTATTAAAAAATCGATATATGTTCTGAAACTCTTACAAAATTATTCTCTATTACTTGGTCCCTTGCTTGGTTCATTGTTAAGGGAATTTTAAGCCAACTCATGTCAATAAATAACTCCAAAATTACTCTTTTGGCCATTCACATTGACGAATATTCATTCAAGAGAAATAGTAACAAAAATACAATTATTTGCAAACATCAATAATATATAGGCTATGACTTTAATTTCCCCAACGCGAAAATTCACCTTCATTCAGTGGCCTGCGATTCCATAAGAGGTTAGCATTCTAGTCATCATTGCTAATTAAATAAAAATCTGTTCAAACCTAAATTTTACTCTGAACATCGAACTCTTTTGCTCTCGCTTAAAACTATGAAAATCCCATTTTGCGCTTCCTAGGTTAAATTTGTATGTACAGTATATGTACCAAATTCAAACTCAACATTATATTTGTTATACAATCAGTTTATCAATTTCCCACAATACTTCCATAAAGAAAAATTTATTCAGGTTCAGGAAATATCGTAAAACGATAAGTGTCGTGGAAACGCTCCTGACCAGCCCATGTACAATTTATAGGCCTACGCCAACACGCATCAAAAACAATTTTTACATATATACATTAAACTGTTACATGTTTGCAGTTTCACAGTAGAAATCTATGGTTGAACTGATATTAAAAACATCCTTCTGACCGTTTTTCATAATAGACTGCTTGTTTCGCAAACCAACATCAATGGTGAAGTTAAGAAACAGTATCGAGTTGATGAGCTCTAATTAAATATTCGGGTTAGAAACCGTAGACTTCATACGAAGGTCCCACATTACTTTTCTATATCAAGTTGAATGAAAAAGTCGATTAATTTACTACTAAGCACTATGAATTTGCATGTTAATCTAGTACAATAATAATTAAAAAAAATTTTCCGATTGTTTAGTAACTTGATCTAAATCTCAAAAGTCATTTGTATCGAGTGTATAGACAGTAACACACATCGAGTGTACAGGCATACGTAGTGCGCGTGTTCACCGTGAATATAAGAATAACGTTTGAATTGAGAGTGTAGATCGTGAACACTTCTATGACAACTCACCTGGTATTGACAGGTGTACGCTTCGGTCGGAGTTTTATAACTTCCGAAAAAAATGTATATGCTAGACAGAATATCAGTAAAATTCTTTATTTCAAACGATCTGTAGCTGTGCTGAGGAATGTGCGAGTGTTACTCTAGGAGCGCGTTCCGCAGAGCAAGACTGTTCAAGTCACTGGAGGTTAGGTAGCGGCGAGCGTAACTACACGTGACGACAGTCGGCGCTGGAATGAGCTCATGGTGACCCTTCCCGAGCTTATATACTCGTGTGGGTGTTGAAAAGCTCTTGGTCAAAGAGACAACAATCTCAGACAATAGCTAAAAAAAGTCCGAAAAATCCATAACACATAAAATACCGAGGAAATAAATGAGAGCTTTGCAGTCAATTGCAGTTACATTTCGTCAATTCCATTCTCGGAGCGGTCGCTGAGAGGCTGTAAACATCGGATCACAGTAGCAAACTCTTCAATCATAATAGTTTACTGATCGTCCTAGTCATCCACGATCGTACCAGCATATGCCCCTATTTCTCAGCATGTGGGAAATTATCTTCCTTGTATTCTCATAGAAATTACCTTCGACTTCAAACACTGGGTCCACGCTGTTTTCGTCTTGTGGAGAACACCCTTCCCTATTTATATTTTACTATTCGGACCTGATACAGATCGCGCCATCCTCAACAACGCATGAAACTGATTTCTAAGATGTACCTTACAAAGAGGGCTAGATATGCAGTTTCCAAAGCTGTGGTAATGATACACTACGTTCTGGAAAGTTTACTACTTCATTACGACGTTGATGCAAAAAGGCTGATAGAGGCCTAAAGGCTAGAGCTTTAGGCTGATTAAATATACATTTTCTTCTAAGTCCCAGCGTTGTGTAGGCTCAATAATCAATGGAATTTTAAAATCCCAATATCCCGAATCCGTCATTCCTTTAATCTATAATCCAACTGATAATAAAGCTTCCGTATGCTTACTAGGAATTGACCGATTCAAGCCTATATTTTACATAGAGCTGAAAACTTCCATTGGAATTTCGTTTGATAATATAGAAAATTGAGAATTTTAAATTAAAATAATAATTTCAATTTAAAACTAAATTCAATTTTTCGGTCAAGTACTCCTTCCCACTTTTGCAATACCACTTTAACCTCCTACAAAGAAGAGATTTTCAGGTCCAGGTAATATCTCAGCACGGTTAAGTACCGCGGATAATCGCCTGATCAGCCTCTATATATTCCGGTGCCAGGCTTCACAATAACTTAGACAAATATACAAGATATTCAGGCGGCTTAGCAAACGATGGCGGTGAATGAAACGAGCAGCGAAGGGTTATCGTAAACTGCATACCGAGTGCACAGGCTCGAAGAAGAGAGCGCAGCTTGTGCAGTACAAGTTTCGTCTCAACACGGCACAACAAAGATACAAGATTGACCAACAACTACTCTTATTATACGTTACGTAAAAACAAAAGTACTAGTTTAACAATTAAGAAATAAATAGCCTGATAATTGTAGCTGAATAATTAGAAAATTCGACATCAATAAATTCATACAAAAATTTGGGTAACTTCTGTTGACATACCCAGTAAATAGAGTAACTCAATTACCAAGTAAATGGAGTAATAACAGAAGATTGAAATAAATTAAACGACGTCGTCGTAATAAAATAATTACGACGGTTTAAACGCGACGTCATCAATTCAACATCTTTCAACTAGAGAGCAATAATAATCGAGGAACCCTGCAATACTTGAATTAAAATACCAGCAGGATGAGCGATTCCATTGTTTAATTATCCTTAATCAAAAATTGAAACGCAAACATCTAAATATTGAATTACAGGTATTATCTACACTAGAATTAATTTCGATTACGGTTTAAAATACGTTATGAACATGGCAAGTTATCGGATATTCGTCTCTTTCATGAATGATCATGCATATATAATCAGAAAACGATCGAAAAACTGGGCAAAGGAATGCTCACGACGAGGCAGCGTAAATGAATGATCCGAGTGCCATCATTGCAGTATGAGTATTCAAGGTGCCATAACGATAAAACTCACCTCCTGTGCATCTTTACTGAATTTACAGATATGCTTAAACGTTACTCGGAGCATCGCTCGTAAACTGAGTTCGCTGAAATTCCCTCAATTAAAGTGAGCGCCCATTACGAGTGGTTGGTGCGAAGAAATCGGCATTGGAGTTAAGCCATGTAAAAAATAAGTCATGTTTCCAAGAAGCGCGCATGCTTGTCATTCGTGAGTTTTGATAGCCGTTTCTGCAAATTTTTCTCCTATAGATGCCACACAGCAAAAACAGGTATCAAATAGAAACGATTTGGCTACAAGCGCTGATGATGAAATTATAAGCCGTTAAAGCGTTCGCACTTCTCTCATTGTTATGCCAGCCAGCGTAATGAGAAGGTGGCATTTAAGGGCTTCTTCGTCAGATAAGAAGCAAGTTGTGGCATTTTCGCAGGCAGGGATTTGCTTACTGATGCCAGCCAGCGTAGGCAGGCAAGTAAGGGGAAGGTTGTGGCATACCCATGGGAATCTTTTCCTTAAGCTGATGTTGCTGCTGCTGTAGAGCATAGAGCGCCTCGCTGCCGTTACGCTGTAGCATTACAGGAGGAACGGAGACGGGAGCAGGGACAGGAGGCGGCACTCCAACGGGAGGAAGCGATGTCGCGCTGCTAACAGGGTTAACGGAATTGCTTTTAATCAAGGACAAGATCCTGTCTTGTAGCTCAGGCTTTGATGGTGCTGCTACAGCGCTGGGTGGAGGTTGGCTGTGCAGTAGAAGCCCTGACATGTACCCTGTAGGATACTGCACGGCGTGTGACGGAGGAGGACCGCCCACCGTTGGGTTGCGGGGAGCAAGAGTAGGCTGCGGTGGAGGTGGCTGCTGGGTTGCAGCCGCGCTTAAGCCGGGGTAAGTGACAGCAGCAATAGCGGCTGAAACAGCAGCCGTGCTCACAGGCAGACTGGTACTGCCAGCAGATGCCGAGGTACTACCAGCACCTGGCCTGGCACTGCTGGCAAAGCCGCTGACAGCAGAGGTCGCGTACTCGCCGCTCGTGGCACTACCGGAGTAGGCGCTGCTCGAAGCGTAGTTGTATCCTGGATACGTTATGGGCTGACTCGAGCGAGGGGCTTCCAGCGCAGCGCGACTTCCTGCATACAGAACAGAGCGTCAATGCAACCATGACAGAATTATTGAACACCACATAAACAATACTGCTGTATACAGCAATCTAGAATTACAAAAATGTGTTACTGAGTCTAACTTGCTTGTATGTTAGTGATCAACTTGTTTCGTGTTAGTCAAATTATTCATCTCTTGAGAAGATCTATAACTGCACAATAAGGTGGTCCCAGTGAACTTTAAGATTATAATTGCTAGCTACTGACAGACTACTTAATGATGGCTGCACGCAACTAATTTATTTTTGTTAAAGCGATCGTAAGGACAAATGTGGTTCAGTATAAGGAAGCACAATATTTCACGAGTTGAGGAGGACAGAGAAGAGAGAACTAGTTATGAAACGTACGTCCAATCGAAACTATCAATGAAACTCACTGGTAATTTTTGATATTAAGCACAATCAAACAATGGTTGTACATATCTATAGACTCAAGATTGAACGCATCATCCCAATAAAAACGGATCAACTTAAATAAGGGGAAAATAAGAGATGCTCAAGACAATTTTCACATGAGGTCAAGTTTGAGATGGCAATTAGAAGTCATCGTTGGATCATAGATATTATCATCTTAGGATTTATACAAATTGAAATCAAATTAAGCCAAGTTGGCGTAGGATTTGCAGAGGATCCTGTTATTTACCTGCCGTGAAGGACGCAGGACTCACCTACCAAGGGCAGCTGTACTGCAGGCGGCGACTCACGAGAAGGTCTTCGGCGTGGTTAGAGACTCACTCGTCCTGCTAGCTCCCTTCATGACTTTCTGTGGGACTCTTTTCTGATGCTAAATCTTCCAGAGTAAATTCTTTTGAAGCGATTGGCCTTCATATTTTTCAGCGTACAGATTTTCTTGACTAGTCTTTGAATTGATTAAGCTGTAACTTGGCACTTTTTGCCTCCAAGTTTCATTGATAAAATGTATTTTCATTCCAAATTTTGTTGTCGACCAGCCAGAACTCTAGTAGTGGCGACGGATAGTTGAGAATACCAGAATCACAAGTAGAAAGTTTAAGCTCGACAAGCCCCGACGTTGACCAAATCCTGGATCTAACCGCGGCTAATATAATGCGGATAAGAATCAAAACCGCAAGAAAGAAAGGATAAATTTTCCGGCGATCGATAATACGTCTCCAGAAGATATGGAGTGAGTGTGGAAAATTGTGCACGCTAAATTTCTCTAATTTGGACCCCTCGAGAAATTCGAAATGTTTTGGGTCAGCATGGCAAAGTCGTGATGGCGCAAGGAAAACTTGACCATCGATCAATCCTAAGGAAGTAAATGAATCTAATAGATACAGAATGCGACATGCCTGTCTGTCTGTCGATTACACGTAACCTTGAAGGCCGAGCCATAACGTCGATGTTCGACTATCACGAACGAAAACGTCCGTTGCGCAAGGTATTTCGAGGCATAAAAACACGCGGCACGCACGACGACGTTGTGAAATTAAACGTTATTGAAATTATAATGAAAACCAGAAGGCTCAAATGAACGACCTTTAATTGATAACGAAATACAACGCGGGTTTGAATTGATATGAATATCGTGTAACACGCGAAATGAACGATCATTCATTTTTAATAAATTATTTTACCCCAGACGTCTGAAGGCAAGTTATTCACACAAAAAAGCTACACGCGATCAAAAACACGAGAATTTCTATAGACTTGCCTTAAAAATACCAGAATTCAGCAAAAGAACATCGCGGCGCAATGAACAATTTAAAATCATAATATTGGAAATACGATGGAACTGTACGACAGCTCATTCAGGAAATATTGGCTGGCTCTATTGAGCATTAATTAAAACTTGTCGCGATTAAAAATTGTATCACGGTCGCATAAAATATCATTTAAAACGACGAGAACTACGCAGAATTTCAAGAACGGGCTTGGGCGCAACGAGTAAAATTGGAAGGCAGAGTAAGCCGACAACCGCGGGTATCACAGACTCGGTTATACGAGGCAATTTATGAACGCCAAAACCAATCGTCTCGTCGATGACACAGCCAAGTCACTCAAACGAGTTGAGAAAATACTTACCTAGAGCCGAAATTATCAGACGTACTTCTTAAAATTAATTAACAAGTATAAAGAACATGACTCACCTGCACTTTCCCGCTTCTGCTCGATTTGATCGTCAACAAGAATGTTTTGCCTTTCTTTCAAGTACTTGATCAATTTATCTAAGTCTCCCATGGAGAGGCTTCTCGCTTCGAGTAAATCGAGCATCAAATTTCGAATGTCGGAAGGAACGATCTCTCGAGAATTGCGGCGACGCGCGAGCCGCACGTAAGCTTCGAAATCACGTTGCACTAATACTAATGCATCGTCGACAGGCATGTTGCGGTGCTCTGATGGCGGTAGGGAGAACATCATGAGCAACATGGCAGTAGAGAAGCATAAGTCACTTGACAGTAGAGTGACATACGCCACATGGCAGTAGAGTGACACACGCCAGATGGCAGGGTACATAGGCGACGACAATGGCAGCTTTAAGAGCAGAACATTTCGGGTGACATGGTTCGGGTTCATAAACATGAAGAGCGCTATGCGCTGCATAAGAGTACACGTCAAAATATCGTGTGCGGGATGACGTAAGAGAGGTTGGTGCAGAATAGCATTAATTACATGGCAGAAAGGTGGTAAAACATGAATGACATGGCAGAAAGGTGGTAAAACATGAATGACATAGCAGAATGGAACAAAACATGAATGACATGAGAGAAAGGGCAGAATAGCATGAATGACATGACAGAAAAGGGCAGAATAGCATGAATGTCATGACAGAAAGGGGCACAACATGAATGCCATGACAAAAAAGGGGCATAACATGAATGACATGGCAGAATTGGCCAGAGAAACGTAAGTGAAAGAGCACAAGAAAGGCAGAAATATGAGTGACGTAACTCAGTTCCATATTCGTGCCATTAATGCATGATATAACACAGTATCATAAGCGTCATAACATAATATCATCAACAACATTATCGGGCATTATGAGCGACATAAAATGACATGATCCTGATTTGGAATTTACGCAGGGATAGAACGATAACAATTTACAATTTCCACGTGGAATTAAGTCATTTAAGTTTGAAGCCCACGTTGTTCTATGCAATTAGACAATGAAACCTGCAATTCAAGTCAGAAATTTTATGTTAAAATAATAATAAAAAAGCACCTCCTGCAGAATTGAATAGAATAATGCGTCATAAACTTTTAAGTAATAACGCGGAATGAAATTCAAACTGCTGCAATCAATTTGAATGCAGACTTGAGAAGATGAATGTCTTCTGTAGTAGAAGATAAAGACAAGGTCCAAACAACCTCGATGATGATAGACAAGCCACGTCTGACACGCATAATTCAACAAAAGACTAGGAAATGAATGACCACCCGCACACGAATACATTAACAATCATCTCAAGATTGATCAGCAGCCTGGGGATAGAAAAATCATCTTCATACACAAAATTCAAATGAAAAATTACAACGAACGAAAATATTGTAGCGTAGCTAGAAAAACATCGCACATAGCACGGAAAATTAAAAACCTGCAACACAGAATTTTAGAATTAACGATCAAAAGGTGCGGCAATACCGAATAACATCGAAAGATTTAAAAAAGACGGCAAACAGCTCTAAGTTAATGAGGTCTATGCGTGTGTTTTTAGCGGCACGCAACTGCAACAATGCCGGTCCTGCGACAACGATCACTCAGAGCACAATAGACATAATTATCATTCACTAATTGGCAAGTCTATAATGAAAACACTGGAACTTCACATTTTTTGCAACAAGATAGTAGTTGGAGAGATGAGTATGGAGTAATTCGCGGGGCTTAAATATGCGATAGGCTGATAGATAATAATTTCGACGATCGAATAGCCACCAGACTAATGGTGCGTTTGGAGGGACAAAATCCAGATCATTAGACTTTCGTGCGCCGTGAATAATTCATCTTGATGAGATCAACGAGTCAAGATATTTTTCAGTGGTTGGTATAAATAAATTGTGCCTGACAATAAGACTTTAGTGGCTTGAGAATAGAATAGATTCTTTCATTAAACGAAGTACTCAGGCAATCATTCAGAAACCCTGCAGAGCAACCAGCGTCCTTCGTTCAAATGTAAAAGTGAGAAAGTTATGCTGAAAGAATTCTGCTGAATAGAAAAAAATCATTAATCGTAACAATAAAGTAACTATGAAGAGATCTAAGATCTATTCAACAGATGAATGCAATCATTATCACTATTGCATCTTTAATTTTAACGCCATTACGTCAAAACGGTAAAAGAAAAATATACTAATCTAACAACTACTGAGAACTTCATGAACATATCTAGGTTACATTCAGTCTGGATAAATAACCTCAATGGTTTTTTGAAACAATTTTAAAAGTTTCCTAGCAATCTCGAAAGCTTTGAACGAACTTCAAATATGAAAATATATAGACAGAGGTAACCGGACCAGTGCTCGGGACTGGTACGTAATAAAATCATGACGAGATGATGAGTTCATACCTTGTGGCGTGCCGTGCAGGATGTTGAGAGTGAGCGAGCGATGCTTCTCGTTTTCAGGCGTCACAAAGACAGCGTAGAGGCAGCGGCGGCCCGCCAGGTCAGCCAGCACTCGGCTGCTGGAGACGTCGCCGGGAGGGAAGAGGATGTCCACTAGCAGCCCGCACCTCTTGAGTTCAACCTCAATGCTCTCAGCGTATGCTCTGCAATACAACAAATTTTAGAGTGACATTCTTACCTGAGCTCTATCTACATTCTACAGGGTGATTCATGGAAACTTCCTGTGTTGTATTTCGCGGCCAAGTAGCCAGATTTTGCAAAAAAAGGCATTGAGCGTTTCATATATAAGGCTAGGTCATGAAGTTATGTGTCCCGCCCAGTCAGTTGCCCCCATGCATTGGACCAGTGAGCAGCGTGCGTTCACAGTCGAGGTGTACTTTTGCCGTTCCATTATTGCTACTTAACGAGCATCTCGTACTCGATTCCGTATTAGTCCTTCAGGTCGGCTTTCTGATCGGGAATCAATTGTTACGTGGGTGAAAACATTTAGGGCAAGTGGGAGTGTTTTTATGGAGTTATCTTGAATTAATTGTTTACAATGAGTGTCCAAGATCCTACCTAATTTGAAGAACAACATACGCAAAGCCATCGTCAACATCAATATGCTTCAGCAAGTTGAACGGAACTTGAAAAATTGACTAACTTCCTTAGTTGCTTTCAAATCAGCAAGTTTCCGTGAATCACCTTGTGTGTGAGCTCTGAAAGACAAGGTACCGTAATGCTAGTCTGAAATACCGTGATGCTTTGAAAATGTAACAACACCAGTCTCAAATTTGCTTTTGTTGATTGATGATTTTGATTGTTCACCTTCATCGATAGTAGAGATATTCTCATAATTCACAAGTCAGTGCTAGTTAACCGGCGATCAGGAGCATAATTGGCTCTGAAAATATCACTGTTAATAAACTTGTTACCCCACCGACAAGTGCATTGGCAGCAAATGAAGCCATATTCCGGGTAATATGTTCACTGCAATACGAATAATAGTAACTATCCATCCACTTTACACAAGAGGCATAATATACATGGTAACATGAAGGCTCACCGCTGCATCTTGTCAGGCACCACAATCTCGCAGTCGTTAGGCCGGCCGGGGTCGAGGGGGTCCAAGACGGGCAAGGCCGCCCCTGGAGCAGCTGCCCCAGGACCAGCTGGTGGATACGCAGCAGGAGTGGCAGCAGGATACTCTCGAGGAGCTAGCCCAGCAGGGGCAGGATCCCGGTAGTAGCGATCATAGTATTCACGATAGTAGTCAGGGTAGTCGCTGGCATAGCTCGCAGGTCGTTCACGGCCAGGAGCGCTGCCGGCGCGTCGGTCGTTGCCTGCTTCTGATCTGCTGATGAAATCCATTTTTAATTCACTGATTTATATAGAAGTCAATATGATTCAACAGAAATGATCGAGAGATTAAAATCGAGATAAGTAGAATTGCGGTATTATTACTGATGCAAAACTTTTTAAATGGTGGAGTAGTATAGCTACAAACGTTCCTAAAATCATTAGAACTGTTACGAGCAAACAAGGAAATAAACAAGAAAGAAAATTTAGGCAAAATATCAGAGATTTTTCTTATCAATATTATTGTGGCAGTTACTGAAATAAATAATATTTACTGAAAAAGAAACATACCTAGATATCTATACATGTCAAAGCTGTTAGCGTGACTGTAAGAAACTAACACTTTATAACGCATTGCTGCCTTCACTTGCTGCCAGGTGACGAGAGAGCGCACCTCCAGTTTACCTTGGTTATCTACCGGCAGCCGATCCAGCAAGGTCTTCAATCTTACCTCTGTCCTGACGCTTGGCATACGCTTCTGCAGCGACTACAGGCTCTTAATCCTTACCAAGACTATTGTTCTCCTGTATTATTATTTTGTGTGGAATCTAGCAGGATTTATTCAATATTTATTTCATGTGAAATAAAAAGGTAGGATTTATCTAAATCTTACAATAATTCACGTTTACGAATAATCGCCATTTGGGACGCATTTGTTGATTCTAGCTGAAATACCTTCACTTGACCTATTATTTAGTGAATTGAACAGACATGAATACGAATGAATCATTCACCAGAAAGCTTTTCTTCAAATGGATATATGGTTGCGGCAACGGTTCACAAAGGCCGGTAAAGCCATGCAATGCGTAATACTGCCAATTGTTTATACTAACACACTAGCCTTTCCATACTTGTAATAGGAGTCATAGTAACTGTCGCGACGCCCATCTTCAAAATCCTGTCGCCGCGCGGGGGGAGCATCGCCTCCCCCTCGACCACCTCCTCTCATGGGGCGGTCTCTACCTCGTCGCCCACCATCGCGCGGACCATCATCATCACCACCACCAGGTCCTCCATACCGGATCTTGGCCGGCTTCACATCTGGTAGAAATTTGCATTTTATTGAAACTAGTGGAAAAAATTTCATACACACTAAAAATTATACAAAAACAAACTAAATACTGAAAGTTGCAAGCTACATAGGGGGTAATTATTATTTACATTAAATTAGATTGATAAACTAAAAGATTATACCAACTGTAGCTTATAAAAAGCTTTGGGTTAGGGAATTAAAATCAGCTCATAGCTTCACATACATTGCCTATTAAGAATATGAATGTAAAGAGTCTCATAAGTTGAATGTTAAGGAATAGCAAGCAAATATCATGAGAATTGTGGACAAAATTTCACTTTAAAATATTTCCATTCAAATTTTAGGTATGACTCATGGGCAGATATTGTAGCACAGAATGTTGTACAGATTTTCACTGACCTATTCACTGAATTTTCACTGACCTATTCTGTGTCCATCAATGAGCACATTAGGGCCATCAGCAAGACACTTGGCGCTCTCGTGCTCAGAGGAAAACTGCACGAATCCAAACTTGCGCTTGGTGATCATTACACCTGCAACATGAATCAGTCTATCACTTGACATCTATAGAATGAAGAGAGTTTCATAATGGGTACTAAAACATATTCAGTGATAATGTCAAAACTAACTCAACAGTACCTTGGAAATGCAACTTGATTGAACAAAACAAGTTGACATGAATTAAGCATCAATTTAGACACTAAATAACCTGAGCTGGCATAGAAATTGAAAATAACAAGAAAATTAGCAATATGATGCCTTTTTTCTAACAGGGTAAAAAACTATGGAATAGGAATTAAATAGATATAAATTAGTTGCTGAATGAGTGACTAACCTTTGACATCACCATACTTAGAGAAGTAACTTTTGAGCATTTCCTGGGTGACTTCAGGAACAAGGCTTCCAATGAAGATACGAGCATCCAGCGTCCTGGGATCAGTGGTGGTCTCAGAAGAGCCACCATGACCACCGGGACTGCGGCGACCAGCTGGAGAACGGGACCTGGAGTGGCTCCTGGCAAACAAAATACTTATTGAATGCACAATTTAAATCTAACAAGCAAGAAATTACATTCAACTAAAAAGCAAAATTTGAATGCATTCCTGAACTGGGCTATCTATAGCCTTGCCTTCCTATCCAGAGGGCAGATTTGCTGTATCCATAACTCACACTATATACTAGAAATTTAAAAGAGAAGAAAACACCAACAAAATTCAGCATATCTTTATTGAAAATGTTTTGGAGACCAGCTCCATCGTCAGTTTGATAAATCTAGAACAGAAATAAAGTCAGAAAAGTAATAAAGTTTGGAGTCAAAACTTTTACACTAGGGTTGCTGAGCATAGAGGGAGGAGTTATAGGACTGGGCAGTTACTATCATGCCCTCCTCATTCAGCTGTGCGCACTCACGCCAAACAGTGCAACAATCCAGTGTCCGACACTGACTTTAAAGTTTTAGCTTATAGTTCTGGTGCTTCCAATCTGTGTATTTAGGAATCATTGTGTATTTTTAAGGAGAAGCCTAGCTTAAATGCTGCCTATAGTATTATCCATTAGAAATTGTGAATAGATAGGTACTTACTTTATTATTCTGCCCTTTGTCTGTAAATTCAGGTTTTTAACTTTTGTATTTTTTTTACTCCAAACTTTATTAATTTTCTGACTGTATTTCTGTTCTAGATTTATTGAACTGGCAATGGAGCTGGTCTCCAAAACGTTTTCAATAGAGATATGCTGAATTTTTGTGGTTTTTTCTTTGCTTCTAAATTTCCAATGAATCTGCGAATAAAGCAATCTAGTGACATTATCACACTATGTATTCCAACAATAACATTATTATTGGACATCTAGTGGCCTTTTCTCAAAATGGCTTGGACATTAGTTGTTGCAACCTGGTTGAACATTATATCAATACCGTAAAATGGGGTAACTTAGACCACTTTTCATTTTTTAACAAAAAACCCCCAAAACTCAAAAACTATTTGACATAGAAAAATTTTGTCATAGGGTCATTAAAGGCCTAATACTGAGGCTACATAACACAATAGAAAGATTTAAAAAGTTTGCATATCTAATAGGTTAAAAAATTAAAAATGTGACCCATGAAAGGGAGCTATTATTTAAAGCCTGTTGGAGTACCCCCTCCAATTTTTTTATTTTTTGGTAAAATAACTCCAGGTTTGGATGCATTTTAGTAGAACTCTTCTAGTTACATATGCAAATGACAAATTTTAGGAAAGTGTCATAGGTAGTTTGCAAATGGGGGGCACCGCCTCCCAATGGGGGAACTCAGACCACCTAATGTCAGCCCTGAAGGGGTAACATAGACCGGCTTGGAAATTAATTTAAAATTACCATATATAACATACTTCATGTTTGGTAAACCTCTTAATGTTTTTTCTTTATGCTGCAGACTCTACAGAGTCTTATATATGGTAATTTCAACTTAATTTCCAAGCCGGTCAATATTACCCCTTCACAGCTGACTTTAGGTGGTCTAAGTTCCCCCATTTGGGAGTGGTGCCCTCCATTTGCAAACTATGACACTTTCCTAAAATTTGTCATTTGAATATGTACATATGTAACTAGAAGAGTTCTACTACAATGCACCAAAACCTGGAGTTATTTGGAGTTATTTTACCAAAAATATATTTTGATTTTACCACCCAGTCTAAGATACCCCAAGACCTGGGGTAACAAAGACCATCACTTTTTTTTAATTACATAAAAACTATGAGATGCAGGAGCCAGCAATTTATGGTGAGTGAACCTAGAGTATAGACCTGTATTTTGCACGTTTCAATTCAAGTTTAATTTATGTAGTAAACAAATGGCATCATTAAAAAAAATAGTCTTAAGTTACCCCATTTTACGGTACCGGAGATCACGCAGAGATCAACATTATATCAATACTGCAAATTCTTGGATAATGATTTTCCTCTCTAATATTGCATATTTGAAATGTGGAGAAAGTTCTTAAAATGCATCCACTCTTACTAAAAATCATCACATAATATTTGGAGGCAATTCAAGAACTCTCTGCTGAAAGGTACCTATAAAGTAGCTGCTTGTGTGTCTATCTTACAGAATTAGGAGGCAGCAACTGCTGCATGCACATTGTCTCTGGCTCTGGGAGAAGCTATGAAGAATGCAGTAACATAGTGGCAAAGCAGAGACTTTTATACACTACCTGAATGCCTGAACTTCATTTTTGAGTCCTATAAGTTGACAAGGTAAGTATCATGGATATCATCATACCAGAATTATCATACATAAGAAAAAGGTTTAAATCTTGAGTAGATGAAGAAGTTAAAAATGAACTGATTCTAAAAAATCTCTAGTTTGCCATTATGTCCAGTAAACAAAATCTATTCTTTAGGTTCCTTTTCTAGGTCTTAGGAATTAGGATTAACCCTTTATGCCCTGAATTTCTGGGACAAAAATTGTAAAATTCACTTTTTCGGTTTTATGTCTCACTTCGAAGCTGACATTCTGACCTATCCAATGGTACCAAAGTCATCTCTGTACGTTGATTTATGCCTTGACGACAGTTCGTGAAAGTGTTAGGGGTGGGGGAGTTCTTTCACATTTAATATAGGCGAAAATTACTGGTTGGGCACATAAATATGCAACCTGAAGACGCTGATCTTTAGTTACCCGGCTGCTGTCATGTGGGATGGTACTCATGCAGTCGTTCCCACTATCCTTGACTGAATTTCAGCTCCAGTAATGTCTAGTCTTGCATCCATGTCACCTTGAATGCCTATTTTGAGGCGCTCGGGACTTTGTCGCGCTCTACTGAACATTCACACTTATTGTCACTGCAAACCTATTTCCTCCCAGAGTTTTTAAGCTACAGCAATGAGTAATAAACCGTTCGATTTGCAAATAAAAGATCTAGAGATTGGTTAAAGCTTTTTTTCAATTTCGTTAAAAGTTTTAAAAATATTTTGAAAAAAGGGGAGGGGAAATTCGAAAGGGTGGGGGGAGAAATAATTTTTTTCAAAAAATGCCCACCCCACCCACAAAAATTAGAATTTACCCCCCCATTTGCAAACTATGACACTTTTCTAAAATTTGTCATTTGCATATGTAACTAGAAGAGTTCTAGTGCAATGCATCAAAACCTGGAGTTATTTTACCAAAAAAATATAAAAAATTGGAGGGGTACTCCAGCAGGCTTTAAATAATAGGGTAAAAGCAGTATATTCCAACATCGTGGGTAATTCTGACACCTCTCTAGTTTTTCCTTTATATTAAGCTTTGTCTTAGTTCCACACATTCATTGATGGTTGAAATAGTGAAGTCATACCTTTGCGCACCAAACTATTGCCAAAACACTAGGTTTGGGCCGTCTGGTGGGAAAATGTTGAGATGATGAGATCCAAAGAGACAGTGCATGCCACCCAGTGAGATCATCAAGAAATATGTCAAAGTTGATAGTTGACCTTGCTCTACCAAATAGTGATAAACTATTTGTGTAGAAAGAACATTATGGTTTGAGACTTTTAAATGCGTCTGTGACTGTGAATATATTAGAAGTAGGTATACTTGCATTTGCTGATTTCAAGTGGTAAATAAATTATTAGATGATTAGGTCAAGAAACAGATTTAGACACATAAAAACTAATTCCGACACAACTTGAATTGGACACACACAGCTCGTTCCAAGCTGCGTGCAATAATTAAAAGCTCAATAGCTGTTAATTAAAAGCCTATTTAGGTAGTGTTCAATATTCAATAGTGTTCTAATTCAAAGCCGTTTTGTATTCCAAAAAAGCTCACACAGCGATTGGAATTCGAACACAAGGATGTCGGAAATCGGAATTACGTATTAGTAGAGTTTGAAGCACGGCCGGAGTTCGTCTCACAACGTGCCGACTGCCGAATTTAGTCACACACAGCGTCAGAATATAGGGATTTGGTAGGTTTGCATTCTGAAGGCTTTTAAATAAATATGGCAACACTTTGTGATGTTTCATTGTTGCTGGCGAGTGGCGCGTAGTGCAGCGTTTTGACTTTTGACTTTTGAGTCACGTAAAGCAAACAGAACTTGAGTAATGCATAGTTATTTTTTTATAGTTTTTCATTTCTTGATGCGTCCTTAATGTGTCGGAATATACCGCGTTTACTCTAGCTCTTTTTCTTGTGTCACATTTTTAATTTTTTAACCTATTAGGCTAGATATGCAAATTTTTTAAATCTTTCTATTGTGTTACGTAGCCTCAGTATTAGGCCTTTATTGGCCATTGACAAAATTTTTCTATGTCAAATAGTTTTCGAGTTTTGGGGGTTTTTGTTAAAAAACAAAAAGTGGTCAAAGTTACCCCAAGAGACAAAGTAACACCATTTTATGGTAGTAGGCTAACAAATTACCTACAAAATTTTAGTTAAATTTTATTTTTACAATTTTGTCCTGCTGTACCTAACCTACCTATTTTGTAGACATGAAATTTAATTTTGATTGCAAGCTGTCTATAAATAACAATTGATTCTGATGTTTAAAACAAGATTGCAGTAGGCTACAAACTACAAAGTTTGACTTTTTATTTCACAATGACACAATCTTGCACCAAATGCAGCCATATCACCTATGTTACAATCTATGTTGCCTGGCAGGCTGGCCCTGGTAGTGTGCCTGTGTGTACTGTGTAATGTGTGTATGACTAGTGAACTGAATACTAGTAGGTAGGTAGCATAGTGGCAAACCAGAGCTTTTTTGGAAGTTGTTCTTTTTTGTTTCCTCAATAACACAAAATTTAAACCAATTTCTCAAGTATGATAATGCTGGTATCCATGATACTTTACTGGTCTACTTATAAAGTTATAGGACTCAAAAATGAACTTGAGAAGTTGAGGGAGAGTTTAAAAAATTCTCTGCTTTGTCACTATGGCCTAGACTGGAAAAGCGTATAAAAATTAAAATATTTTTTCCAGCTCTCTTAATGAAAACCTAGGTATTCCAATTTTTGCAATGTAGATTTCAAAACATGAAGCACAGAGTGTCAGAGTCCAAGAGACCAATTATTTCAAATGTTTGCGTACGGCCATCCGCCATAGTCCACAGAATCAGAAGACTGTTCGAAAGGCAACCGTGCATAGCAATTTCTGTTCGATTTGGAAATACCTAATAATAAAAACTCACCAATCATCATTACGTCCTCTCTTACTGCCCATATTCTCACGACGAGACATTAACGTTAGGTTAACGAAAGTCCTGAAGTCTTGACGATAACAAGCTTCGCTGCTTCAAGCCTTCAACTCTCGAGCTCAAAGAGAATTCTCGTCTTTAGCGTCGGTATCGGTAATATGGCGGAAGCTCTATGGTAGTTGGTAGTACGGTAGGCAAATTGCTTTTCTGAAATCCAGTACGGATTGTAAATGCTCTTGAATGGATTGTAAAAAGAACAGTTGTAATTCTGGCAAATATGAATGATTAAAATAATTTCGCTTTTAGTATCATTGAAATGACTACTTTGTTCATGAAATAAGCATACAACACTTGTTTGCGCTGTGCGTGAAATCGATTTGCCAAAAACATAAATGCATGAGGTCCATGTTTTTAATCTATGCAAAAAAGCCTTGACTATATTCATGATAAAATTTCGAGTATAGGCTATGCGTACCGATTGAACAAACTTGTGCCATGACACGTTGCACTTGAAATTATTATTCGTTTACAGAATATATTATTAGAAAGGTAAAGGAATATCTTGTGGTAAATAAAATCTCTACTGTCGTACTCTCTCGGAGAAGTGTCGATTCGGTACTCCCCTCAGCAAGTCATATTCACATCTGCTGTTTCCAGCATTGCAGGGCAAAAATTGTATTGTATTGAACAATAATCGAAACAAATCCGCCTTCCATACTTCTCCAACACATGTTCCTCCTCAAGCTGGCAAACAAGCTGCATGGACTTGTTGGCTACACAGTCGAGGTCTTGCGCTAGGCTTGGTTTGCTGGCAACCCTGATGCATTGTCGAGCAGCCCGTGCACAATGCCCATACTTTCGTGTCATGTAGATCTAGTCTACTTATAAGTATAACTTAGGTAGTTCGATTCGATCATGCTGTGAGGCTTTCACTTTGGAACTAAGTGAGTCGGTATTGGACATTTATATCTGAAAATCAATTATATTGTGAGGAAGGAAACGCAAATCAGAATTCATCAACCTAGTGTAATGTTCTATCGCTGAAATTAGGTTGTAAAAATAGTAATCTGACAGTCTTCTTCGTTTTCTCATTACTCCTGCTGATTAAGTAAATAGTCTTTCACATGTTTTTTGAAGTTATATTGTATTAATTATAACAAATTTGAACACAAGTGTAATGCGCGACTTCTTTTCCATTTGGGTGTTAGGCGCAGTTGATCGTTTTCAGGGTAATAGGTGGCTTATTCTTTCTTTAGAGTTTGATGGGCAGTTGATAATGTAAGGCTGCGGCCAGACTAAAAGCGTTGACGACAACGCGGGCTGAAGCTGCAAGCGGAGCGGCGGCACGGTGCGTATATGATTTTAATTAAGATGAGTTTGGGACTTAAGTGTCTCCGGTCACGCTGATGCGCCGCCTTCGACGTCCTCCGTCTCCGAGTCGTCGCTATGCATTGTTTTTTGTTGCATTGAGATTAAATTTCTTTTGATAGTATTTTTGAATACTATGCGTCTCTATACATAATTTAAATCACTTTTCCTGTTAAGTTTGTGTACTTACATACATTAAAATACGATTTTTCAAGTGTACGAATATATATTTCCCCCCACTGTATATAACTACAGACTATCAAGAGCTCGGCGTTGTGTAGAATGCACCTTTGGCATTATGACTTCAAAATTCAGATTTTTAACGAAATCCATCGAGACCAGCATGGATAATATGCTGCAGAAATAACTAAAGCAATTACGGTTTTGCGCAACGTGATTCTTTTTACTTGTTAGATAGAAATTTGATAAAGACACGGCATATCAATGGAATTGAATGCATCAAATGATCAACCTGAAACTATAATTGCTCCTGTTCTTAGAAACAGCTGCAGAATTGCAACAGATGTTCGGGAAAAATTCACAAATTTATTTCGTATCAGATGCAGGAAAAGTTGCTTCTTGCTTGGCAGTATCATATGCTCTAAATAAACAATAAGTATATCCTAGTGCACTGAGTGCTAAGTTCGTTCACTTCTATTCTCTTTGTTTAATAAAAGAATGTATTATTACTGTTATTAGCTGAAATATTGAGTGAATCAGCTATCATAGACCAATGGATGCTGATGTTTGTCCCATCACTGTGCTGTGGGTGAGAGGCATCCCAGATTGCAGGTACCGCCTCAAGTGACGAGAGCAATGCGTCGACATCCTTCTCTCATGGCTGCTTCAAGGACACTGAACGCGCGTGTCCGCGTCGAAATATTTGTCTCGAGTAATGTCGATTTTCCACCGCGCGGCAACGCGTGTGTACGTTTGAAGCAGCTTCTGCCTGTACGCGTTTAGTGTGGCCACTCTTGTAGAAATACATACATATAATATCGCAGCGTGAGCGCGCGTACGCCTGCGTACGCGCCAACGCTTTTAGTCTGGCCGTACCCTTAGTGTGGCGTCTTATACGCCGGTCTTTCTGTCTTATACTATATGAAGAATAAGAAGCCAATGCAATCTGAATAACCCAATTTCGAACCTGTTAGGCCTATAGTTTAATACCCCGACGAACTTGCCCCGTACTGCCCAAGTCTGACTACTGTGAAGTCTAAGTAAATCTTATACCTTTGTTTTCATTCTCTTCATTAAATTGTATAAACAGTAAATCCAAAGTCATTGTTCGTTCATATTTATCGTATCTTAGTAAATAGCCATGTTTTATACTATATGTCTCAGAGTTCATTATTTGTGTTTCAGCTTACACGATAACGGTAAAGGGAAGTGTCCATCTGTCCATCTCCTTTAGTGCTAACGAGCTAGTTAACTGTCCGAAATACCATCATACTCTTAAAACTTGGTGAAGTTACACTAAGTCATCCTTAGCATAGTAAGGCTTTACCTTACTATGCTCTCACTAATAATAAATTGTCAGGCCCACGCCTTGACCCAACAGTATCACGCATTAGCGCCCGATCTGTCTTATATATTCAGGGCGCCTGATTCTTCAAACACAAACTTAGGCAAATTCAAATATGATTACGCTGCTCGGTTTAGAATTAATTTGCAGACAGGTGGAGAAGAATGAAGCTTCCCTGGCCTCCCTGCCTGCCGAGGCTGACCTCCTGCGCTCGGATCTTGCTGGCAGGGATCTGCAAATTTCGCAGGTGTTAACCAAGATCTTCTCTTTAAGGCTCATTACTCCTGCAGAGAGGCAATAGGCGGGAGGCTGGAACCACGTTTCCCATTCTGCGCATCTTCGTCAACGAAGATTTTATAGAGAGGCCCGAGACGAGAAGGCAATACCCGAAATGAAGCGAGTCACGCGGTTGCAATTATCCATAAGTTGATCGAAATATTTTGCCTGCCATTAAACCTGCTTTTAAATGAAACCCATACCTTTTTCATTCATCCTGACACATGTTTCACATGAGCCTTTACAGTTACTGTTCGTGCGTTCGTTAAATAAAGCTTAAAATTCTTAGATTGTGTTAATTCCGTGAAGATTCACAATATCCTGCCTTTTGAACCAGATCTTTCCATAACTATAACTTCATTATTCTTTAGTTTATCCTGCAAATCTCGTACAAATTCTGCATGAATGCTAATGTGGCTGTAATTTTCAGGGACCAAATTGTGTGCACAAAGTTCCAGTTGGTCGACCTCGCAGGCAGCGAGTCAGGGAAGCAGCTAAAGGAAACCATCGGTATTAACAAGGGCTTCTAGCTGTTGGACTGACTAGTCAGCCCCCACGCAGCGAAGCTCAAGAGTATCTACACCTCTAGACTCTAGAGAATCGAAGCTAACTCTGCTACTAAAAGGTCAGACTTTATTAAGAATAGCCTTCTTAGGTCAAGGTCGGAATTGCCTAGATTTAGGAATGAAATTGATGCTGTGTTACTGCTAATTTTTACTTGTCTTGTAACATAGTGCATTAGAGACATGCACGTACATAGTAATTAAATATCTTGAATAGTCTGATTAATTTTAAAAGTTTCAAATTTATATTTTTATATATTCTTGTTATTGTTCTTCACAACATATTTCATTTCTGCAGACTTTATTGGCGGCCGTTCTTATTGTTTGATGGTGGACTGCATATCGCCTGCCCACAACTGCCTGCCCGAAACCTCTAGAACCGCAGATTTTGCGGACCAAGCGCGGCAAATCAGTTATAGCCCAAAGGACATCACAATATATCGTCTCAGACAAGAGGTACAGTCTATGTGAGGTCTTGTACAGAATACTTTTATGTTTGAAAAGTGCATATTAATTAGATTTTTTCGTAAACTTTTAAACACCAAGGTTGTTGAAAAAATAGTTTCTTCAAAATAAGTGAAATTTATAAGCGCAATTTTTTCCCTTGTCGATAGCAAATTTAAGAAAGCTACGTAAAAATACACTTTGCACAATAAACTAGCGTTGCATAAGGACAGACGTTTTAGAACGGGAACATTACTTGCACATCCTCCTCCACATCCTTCAACTGCGCCTCCATGCAGAGCAGTGAAATGTTTCGGTGTACGATAATGACTATGTTCTGGGTCAGACGTGCAGTTGTAGGTGCACTTTTGGCGATACACGGGCAAATTCATGTCAACTTTGAAAAAGTTGAAGGTTGGAAGTTTTTTTTCCACAAAATGTATGTCCTGTCTGTGTCACTGGTAAATTTGCTCGTATAAATTTCAGGTAACAGATCTGCAAGAAAGGGCGATGGAGCTGCAAATCCAAGTGGTGCGGCAGGATGACGAGAACAGCGGTCTTAGACGAGAGGTACAATCTATATAGGTTCTTGTACAGAAAACTTTGCGACGAGAGTAAGAATTGTTTAAGCTCAAGAATTAGATTTACGCTGAATAACCTCAGGAACTGTAAGGTTCTTCGAGATTTGTAACTGTCGTCGACGACGAACCGCTGCCAGATGAGCAGCGAGTCCAATATTGTATGACGTTCGGTATTATCGAGTAGGAATTCTTCAATCCTGCTCGATTCTTACTCTCAATCTAAGAGGTGCCAGACAGTGTGGCTATAGACGAGACAAATCGGATCACGTGGTTGCAATTATCCATAAGCCATAAGTGAACGAAATATTTTGCCCGCCATTAAACCAGCATTTAAATGACCCACAAATTTTTCAATCTATAAATTTTTCATGCAATTTTATTTGTGTTGACAGGTTGGCGTCTAATGGAAAGAAAATACAGATCGTTACGAAAATATTAGCATTAGTCGCTAACAACAAGAGGGCTGTTTGCTCAGCAATCACTTTGAAGTTTGCTCAGCAAACGGAAATGTGATTGAATCTCGGGGCACTTTCGAAGATCAAAATTAGGAGCTCGCGCTCAACCGTCCTGAAAAGGAATTTCTTAATATAGATAGTCCGATTGATTAGCGGTGTAATAAATAATTTGAATTGAAATGTTCAACTGATTCTTCGTTTCACGAGACCAGGCTTTTCATATCGTCAATTAAAAGCATTATTGCCGACTTGAAAGTTTACGACTGTGGGGTACTCGGTGAAGATGTCCGCACTAACCATTGTAAGCTCGCTAGTATTTTCAAAGTTGCCTTCAGCATTCAAGCAGGAGCTCGCCAGAAGGTTGGGTTGCAACTATTGAACTCTTAATATAAAATATAATATTTGACAAATATGCAGTCAGTGTATGAAGTACAGATTCGATGTAACGCTCAGTGGTGATCGATCGATACACTCCGGGCTATTCGCTTTAGTATATGGTGGCGATAAGCTCTTGATATATAGAACAATATGATCTGATGGGCTGGTTACTGACGGCAGGCTGAATATGCAGTTTATAGTGGCCATACGGAAATGTGATAGCCGTTCTATTTAGGGCTGATTAGCGCACAAAATTTGGTAGTGCACGGCTGCGTTCCCCATATGCTTAGATGTACGCTTTACCCTACGCATCAAGCACGCGTTGACCGATGTGAAGTGTTTAAAATATGACTTCACTGCACTAGTTCAAAGCATGTACAGTTAAATTAGATTTATTCAAATTCTGTAAGGACAATACTTATTTTAGCATTGTGCCCGAAGTTCAGTGCTTCAGTGCCTCAAGCTAGCGTTAACGTATACCTGTATACCTCCGTTGATAAAAAACAGCTATAATTCCTGTAGCTAAAGGCGATAGGGTCAGAAACTGCCCGAATGCTTCTTGACACAGGCTCACAACGTTCGTATTTCTCGGGCGCAATTCATAGTTAGTATAAATTCCCAGATGATCGAAACAGATATCCTTGCACTGGTAAGCCTTTCCTTGACGAAGGATTGAAAGAGTTATCCTAAATTGCACTTCGAATTGCTTTTCCGACAGGGAAGCAAGTTACCAATTTAACTAGACGATTTATTCGATACGTTGTTCGCAGTGCAGTCCCTGTACCGTGCAATTAAATAATCTAAAGCAAAAGTTAACGACTCCCGATCCTTCCTAGGCTGAAACTAAGAAGCACGCACCCTCGTCGAAATTGTGGGTATATGTGGCGGCTGGATCGCAAATGATAGTGCAGTAGATTTTACCCAGGTTCTTCACCTAGATGACAAGTATGAATAACTCTCTTACTAATCTTTCTCTTAACAATGATGAGAGAGAAACTTCGCTATTAAAACAAGCAGAACTGAATTGAGAAGAGTACTGCCATCTACGCTTGCTAATGATTGACTGCCTGGAGACAGGTAAGGCGAACCAACGTTAAATTGCCGTATACTGGTATACACATTACGGGATGATCCCGTAAGTTACGGTCGGGACCACATCAGGTTCCCGACATCCTGCCGGCCACCAAATTATATGCAATAGACATTCAACAACTACCTTGGTAAATTACCTATGCAAAGTAAATAGTAAAGGCAAACTTCCCTAGACTAAGAAACACTGAAGATTTCCCTTAAATTGAATTGAGCCCCGAATTACGGCAAGAACCTCTTCGGCAGCTAGACGGCGTGGTCTAGAGAGGTAAAGAGGTGTCGGACAAATTTACAGCCGGTCTCGCGGCCGGTCTCACGGCCAACATCCAAATTCAATGACCAATGAATATATCCCAAACTAATGAGTAGTTCGATGAGACTTGGTAACGTATTCATTTGGAACTAACGATGATGTTAAGCTCGAGAAAAAATTTTCCGTATCGCCTTCATTCGCCAGTTATAGAGCAATTTGGGCCAGAATTTGCAGTGACCAAGAAATTACTTCTAAACTGCTGAACAGATTTGAACGAAACTTTGAATATACAAAGCTAACCTCCCAACGCTGACGTTTAGCTTATGACAATTTTTTTTATTTGCCTTCGTTTGCGAGTTATACGGCTATACGTATAACTTTTAACCCTTTGTCAATGTAAATTTAAAAATCGGCCTCAGACACGCCGGTCGTTTCTCCATATATCCGTATAACTCGCGAACATAGGCAAAATCGAAAAAATTGTCACGAGCTAAACATCACCGTTGGAAGGTTAGCTTTGTACATTCAAAGTTTCGTTCAAATCTGTTCAATAGTTTAAAATAAATTTCTTGGTTACTGCAAATTTCGGCCGGAATTACCGTATAATTCAAGAATGAAGGTGAAATGGAAAAAATTTCACGAGCTAAACACCACCGTTAGGTCTTATGAATACGTGTACCAAGTAAAAGCCAAAATATAATATCATTGGGTGGAGTGTATTTAATTCATTAATTTTCTAGTGTATTTTGCACCTTACAATGAAAACAAACGACAAGAACGTATCGAAATGATAGCACAATCAAGTGCGTCTTAAATGCGGATTGTTAATGAACATGTCTGAATGAATTGTAAAAAAGAATAGTTATTATTCTGGCATATATGAATGATGAAAATAATTTCGCATTTAGAAGCATTAAAATGACTACTTTTTTCATGTGGTACGCATACAACACTTGTTTACGCCGTGTTGCAAACGCTCGCCAAAAACATATGCAAGAGATCTAGGTTTTATGCAAAGAAACCTTCACTATGTTCTTGATCAAATTTCGAGCCTATGAGTACCGATTGAACAAAAGTGTGCCCTGACACGTTTCCCGTGAACTTATTATTTGTTTATAAAATATATTATTAGAAAGGTAAATGAATATCTGGTAAGAAATAATATCTCTACTGGCGTACTCTCTCTGAGAAGTGTCTACTGTTTCCTGCATTGCTGGACAGAAAGTGTATTGCATTGAACAATAATCGAAGCTCATCCTCCTTCCATCATCCCCAACAGATGTTCCTCCTCAAGCTGGCAAACAAGCTGCATGGACTTGTAGTCTTGTTGGCTACACAGTCGGGGTCTTGTGCTAGGGTTCTTTTGCTGGCAACACAAGCATTGTCGAGCAGCCCGTGCACAATGCCCATACTTTCATGTCATGTAGATTTATTCTACTTATAACTTGGGCAGTTCAATTTGATCATAGTTATGAGGCTTTCACTTTAGAACTAAGTGAGTCGGTATTAGAATAGAAGTGTCGGCACTGAAAAAATAGGCCCATGGCCTGTTGCCGATTCTTGAATTTTTCGTAACTTGATTCACAAGGGATCCGGGCTTTGGAACCCGATCTTTCCATAACTGACGATTGATTGAGATAGCTGCTGGACTTATTGCCAGGTCTGTAAGGTGCTAGGCATTTTAAGACTGAACATATGCTCCTGCATAGCTTCGTCTAGTCTGTTCTTGAAGGCGTTCATACTCGGAGCGTCAACGATGCTATCATGAGAGGCTGTTCCACATATGTCGGTGACTCGAAGCGAGAAGAAATGTTGTCGCATGGATGCGTTATAACGCATTTTTTTAGTTCATAGCTGTGGCCCCTGGTGTTGGTTCTTGTTTCAAATTCTAGTAATCCTTCTGAAACCTTGTATAAGCCATGAGTATACTTGTATGCTTCAATGAGTTCCCCCACGCAGACGTCGATAATTGAGGCTTGGAAGCTTCATAATATTTGATCTTTCCTCATAGAACTTGCTTTTCAAGCCCGGAATTATCCTTGTTACACGTCTTTGAACACTCTCTATTAAATTTCTGTCCTTTTCAAGTTTCGGTGGCCACACGACGTTTCCAAACTCTAGGTTCGGGCGCACGACGCAACAACAACTGCTTCATCGCTTCTGCATCTAGGAACTCGAAAGAGCGTCTGATCAGTCCAAGTCGTTTATTGGCTTCATTAACTTGACCTTCAATATGCTTAGAAAATTTCAACTCATTGTCGATATTAACTCCTAAATCTTTTTCCATTGTCGACTTCGACATCATCACTCTGTCGTTGCAACCGTGTCTTCTCATACTGTAATCTTGCTGTTCATTATTCTTGCCGAGGTGGATTACTTTACATTTATCAGCGTTAAAACGCAGCTGCCACTTATCCAACCAGCCTGTCAAGATCTCCTTGTAACTGTACTTTTTGCGACGAATTCTTCACTGTATTATAAATTTTTGTGTCGTCAGCATACATCGAGCACACGCTAGACACAGCTTCTGGCAGATCGTTTATAAACGCAACGAATAAAACAGGCCCGAGAACGCTTCCTTGTGGCACGCCGCTGCGCACTGGAGCCCAGTTTGATAAGGACCCATTAATACTGACACGTTGTCGTCTCTCTACTAGAAAATCTCTGATCCATTTGAGTACATTGCTGTCAATTCCCAAAGACTGCAATTTCCGCAACAGCCGATCATGTGGGACACTGTCAAATGCCTTGGCAAAATCGAGGTACACTGCATCTACTGGCTCCCTTTCGTCCAGCAGGCGAGTCCATTCGTTCAGAGTAGACAAGAGGTTAGTGGTGCAGGATCTCCCAGCAATAAAGCCATGTTGACAGTCTGATAGGAGATTATTAGCAGTCAAATGATCTATCAATCGATCCCTCACAACATATTCCATTACCTTGCAAACGACACTTGTCAAACTGACAGGGCGATAGTTGCCCGGACAGGTTTTGTCACCTTTTTTGAATAACTGTGTCACTTGAGCTTCTTTCCAGTCAGCCGGCAAGAATCCTTCGTTCAAAGTTTTTCGAAAAAATGACGTCAAAGGGACAGTTGCTAACTCTTTGAGTAATCTGGGGTGGAAGTCGTCTGGTCCACATGACTTGTTTGGATTTAGAGCGATAAGGCGCTTGAGAACCTCTTCTTCTTGTATTTCATAACTTGTTAATTTAGAGCTGACTGGGCGCTCCTCAATAGCTGGAATACTCTTCAAGTCCTCTTCAGTGAATACGCTACTGAAAAACTGATTAAGAACGTTAGACTTGCCCTCATCAGAGGATATCTTTCGTTGATCTACTTTCAAATCAGAAATACCGTCCTTCATCTTGCAGTTCGAGCTAGCGTACAAAAAGAAGGCTCTCGGGTTCTTTTTTGCATTCTTAGCAATATTTTTTTCGAGGGTTTTTACTGCGGTGCGACAGCTTTATTTAGCTTGATTTCGAGCTCTTGCGTATAGGTTATCGTCAGCATCGCTACGAGTCTGTAAATTACGCTGGTAGGCTTCCTTCTTTGTTTTCAGCTTATCTAGAACTGTACTGTTCATCCACTGAATCTTTTTGGCCCCACCAAGCTTAATTTTAGGTATACACGCATCAACTGCAGACATAACCGTGTCCTTGAGAAATGACTATGACTCAGCCACATTCATATCCTTAATACTGTTCGAAATATTCACTGCATTCACTGCCTCACGGAGTTTATCATAGTCGCCTTTCGCAAAATTCAAACGCTCACGCTTTCGAGGCGTCTTCTCTGTACAGCACTTTAGACTGAAAAACAATGATTGGTGATAGCTTTTGCCCAATGGAGCCTCGTGACGAAGCTCATCTAACATTGATTCATCACTACTAAACACCAGGTCTAGAATATTGGGAGTCTGTTTACTTCTATAATGGGTTGGCTTAGTAACGTGCTGGACTAGGAAGGAGTCTCTCACAGACTATGAACAAGGATGCTGGGTAATTCTCATCCCTTGGAGAGGATCCATCTTTCCAGTCTAGCTCTGGATGATTAAAATCACCAACGATCGACGTGTGTGACCTACGGAAAGCCATGCTCGGTAAAAGACTATTTAGTACTCTATCGTTATCAGAGGAACTGTTTGGTGATCTATACACGACGCCTATGAGGAGGCTATCTTTGAGAGAAAGTTCGCACCACATTGATTCTCTAGCTGATTGATGCTCTGCAGATAACTTGATTTGCTGGGCCCCATAAAAGGTTCTAACCCACAAAGCTACACCTCTACTGCACTGCTCTTCATTCAAGTTTAAGCTCTACTGCTTAAGATGAACTCTGATACCGTGAAAGTCTGGCGAGAAGAACATCGTACATTTGAATCGTTCGCAGTAGGTCAGAAGGTAGCTATTAAAGCGCAGAGGATAGGTAATCAGGTCTCTGATAAGCTGTGGCAGAGGTATGACGGGCCATATGTAGTGACGCATGTGAGGCCTAATGGTGTAACTTACATGATCAAACATGTCCTGATAGAAGACAAGACAGTGAAGGCTCACCATTCCCAGTTGAGGGGGAGGTATACCCTCCAAAAAACTTTTTTGTTTATGAACGGATCACTCTGAAACTTGGTACACTTATGTAAAACAGAATTCTAAGACATTTTTGTTCGTGTAATTTTTTCGAAAAAATTGATAGAAAACGTGAAATTCATAGAAAACGCACAAAAAAGGGGGTACTGTAGAAATCTATCTCCTAGGGTTTTGAAGCTACAGCAATGAGACATATACCATTCTATTCGTAAGGACCATACCAATTGAGTAACACAGCCCGATTTTTTATTTTTGCTTTAGTTTTTTTACAAGCATTTTTCCATTTTTTTCATTTTTTCTCATTTCCCCCCCTCCCCCTTCCCTGAATTTTGAATCCAAACTATGCACAAATCTAAAAAAGGGCCGTGTTACTGCATAGGTATGGTCTTTAAAGAAACTATATTCAAAGATTTCAGCAGCTAATTACTTTATATCTAATTAGTTAAAGAACTCTCCCACCCGCTTCCCTTTAAAGAGACGTCATGAACGTAAATATTTACGTGCAGAGATGGCAGTGGTACCATTGGAAAGAGCAGAATTTCAGAAAACCCAAAAATGCCAAATCTGAAAATTTTAGGGTATACCTCCCCCTTAAAGGAGTGGAAATCGATGCCTCCATATCTGTCAAAGATTTTGGTGCAGTTAACTCATATAGATGCTGGCGAAGACTGTAATTGTAGCGATAGCAGGCGCACGCATTCAGTTCATAGGAAATGCTATTTCATCTGAAGACAGTAGTTATAGTGGAGAATAGTTTAAAAGGCGAATACGCGTAAAACAGAAGGCTAAAACCAGGTCTCGCTCAGGTAATCAAGAAGCGAGGTATATGAATGCACCAAAACCATTCAATGAGTTACCATGTTCCGAAATACCTAGAGATTCCGTGATAGCGACGAAAGATCGTAGCATAGGAGAGGCAGCCGCGGAGCTTGAAGCCACTTGCACATCATTTGAGGCTGCGACAACTCCGAATTTCTCAAGAGAGGTACCCAATTTAATAGAGGAACAGGAAAGTTCTGATCATGCTGTAATGATGATGAGGTAGTAAGTAGTAGGGAGCAAGCGGAAATATGAAGTCCGGAGGAGGCTTCAGTTAGTTCAGCTTCCGGGGCCGGCGGTGCAATAGACCGTCCAGCACAGCTGCATGGTGAGGGTGATATTGCTTAATTCAGAGTTTTGAGAGCTCGACTAGGAAAGGGGTAGAGTCTACGATGCCAATGGTTTTAGAAAGCGAGAGTTTTTATGGAGTAGGTGAGGATAATTCCAGTGACGTAGGTATCTCTGCTAAGCGTAGGGTTACGAGTATGAGGAAGGAACTAGGATTGAGAGCCCGAAGTAGAAGTAGCAGTCCGTTTGGTTGCATTTGGGAAGGCACTAGGCAGATCAAAGAGCCATCTAGAAGACTAGAACAGACTGCAGATCTGTCTAGGAACGAAAAAACAACTACAAGAAACGAAACTTGGTTAAGAGTGCCTGGACCCTTGACACGATCTAGAGGTCGTGCCGAGAATTTGGACAGAGTGCAAAAGTGACCGATTGAATAGAGATCGGAATGAAAGAAAAGCCGGTGTATGAGCTTTGTTTTCACAAAGAAAAATTTTGTGATTGTGGTTGTGAATGATCCGGTTTGCGGTGTGCCGTCTGGTGTGCATTTATTTTTTTTCACTCCCAAGTTAAAGGGGAGTATTGCGTAGAGATCTTTGGTGGAGTCATTGTGTTGTCCTTTCGTATCTTTTTGGTGGCAAGTCGGAGTGTGGTCAATGCATTTGTCGCTTTTGCTCGTACACTAAAAGTACACGAAGCACCCGGGAAACCCACGACGCATACTGGAGTGTCAGCTGCACTTGTGGATCAGCGACAAAAAGAATGGCCCGAAAACTTGAGGCACTACCTCGAGTCCAGGGCCAGTCCGGGGGCCGGGATTCTTCTTTTGGAGGCTGACCGCTACGGGAAGTTACCTTTTCCTGACCTCGGTTCGACGAAAATTCGAACCGGCCCTAGCCAAGTCATGGAACGGACCTGGAGTAATATACTGTATTTCATTTCCCTGTAAAAATGCCTGGTGTTTTGTGTGTGTTAACAGACACACTTGGTGGGGGGATATGTAAAGAATTGAAACCTGGACTATTCTGAATGTATTTTTAATAAATAAACCAGACGTATGGGCGATGTTGCCGGATTGACCCTGAAGTCCGGGTTGGTAGCCACTAATAGCCTTATTCTGTTTGCGCCACCGCAGGAAACAGGTGTGTACTGTGCACGGGATAATTCGATATTTTTAAGCAGGGCCCATATCGTGTGCTTCATTGTGACCTGGAATATATTAGTGTGATGTCAATCCGTATAGCTATAGGTGTAAAAAGATCTTTGTTTTTAAGATTTAGTTTTAGGCATAACCCAATGTGTACGTTTAGTGTCTGTAATAGTTTTATCTCATACAGAGAGACCTCCAAATCTTGATCCGAAGTCGTGATCCAACTTCCAAGTCTTCAACTTACACCCACTGTAAGAATTTTACGGAACGTACTTCTCCCGTGTACATAAGGTTGGGACCTATTAGGTAGAACCAGAGTTGATGAACTCGGGCAAAATTCAGTTTTAACCACACTTGACCTAGATTGTTCAGCAATTTGGTACGTGAGCATATACTTGTGTTGTGATCATTTATTGCTTGTTAACCTAGATTATTTTCTCTATATTGTTTATAATTTCGTATAACCTCAACTTTGTGTTCAAATTGTTCATTCTTTGTTTTCAGAAACCGTTACAATCCACAACGAGTTTTCATTCTGAACAATCCCCTGAACAAAGAGCCATATTCTTTACACCCACTCTGTTTATCTCGTCGCCATTGTTTAATGAAAGTTATGCATTGATTGTCCTTATTCTCCTGCCGGTTACTGTGTAATCTGCAAGAGGTGTGACGAACCGTGATTGGGTTGTTGCGGAAACGATAAAGTCTCGCGTTACGCCCAGTTGATACTGGCCCCGTAACAACTATAACTTCATTATTTAGTTTATCCTGCAAATCGCATACAAATTCTGCATGAATGCTGATGTGGCTGTAATTTTCAGGGACCAAATTGTGTGCACCAAGTTCCAGTTGGTCGACCTCGCAGGCAGCGAGTCTGTAGAAGAAACACGCGTGGAGGGAAGCAGCTAAAGGAAACCATCGGTATTAACAAGGGCTTCTAGCTGTTGGACTGACTAGTCAGCCCCCACGCAGCGAAGCTCAAGAGTATCTACACCTCTAGACTCTAGAGAATCGAAGCTAACTCTGCTACTAAAAGGTCAGACTTTATTAAGAATAGCCTTCCTAGGTCAAGGTCGGAATAGCCTTAATTTAAGAATGAAATTGATGCTGTGTTACTGCTAATTTTTACTTGTCTTGTAACATAGTACATAAGAGACATGCACGTACATAGTAATTAAATATCATGAATAGTCTGATTAATTTTAAAAGTTTCAAATTTATATTTTTATATATTCTTGTTATTGTTCTTCACAACATATTTCATTTCTGCAGACTTTATTGGCGGCCGTTCTTATTGTTTGATGGTGGACTGCATATCGCCTGCCCACAACTGCCTGCCCGAAACCTCTAGAACCGCAGATTTTGCGGACCAAGCGCGGCAAATCAGTTATAGCCCAAAGGATATCACAATATATCGTCTCAGACAAGAGGTACAGTCTATGTGAGGTCTTGTACAGAATACTTTTATGTTTGAAAAGTGCATATTAATTAGATTTTTTCGTAAACTTTTAAACACCAAGGTTGTTGAAAAAATAGTTTCTTCAAAATAAGTGAAATTTATAAGCGCAATTTTTTCCCTTGTCGATAGCAAATTTAAGAAAGCTACGTAAAAATACACTTTGCACAATAAACTAGCGTTGCATAAGGACAGACGTTTTAGAACTGGAACATTACTTGCACATCCTCCTCCTTCAACTGCGCCTCCATGCAGAGCAGTGAAATGTTTCGGTGTACGATAATGACTATGTTCTGGGTCAGACGTGCAGTTGTAGGTGCACTTTTGGCGATACACGGGCTAATTCATGTTAACTTTGAAAAAGTTGAGGGTTGGAAGTTTTTTTCCACAAAATGTATGTCCTGTATGTGTCACTGGTAAATTTGCTCGTATAAATTTCAGGCAACAGATCTGCAAGAAAGGGCGATGGAGCTGCAAATCCAAGTGGTGCGGCAGGATGACGAGAACAGCGGTCTTAGACGAGAGGTACAATCTATGTAGGTTCTTGTACAGAAAACTTTGCGACGAGAGTAAGAATTGTTTAAGCTCAAGAATTAGATTTACGCTGAATAACGTCAGGAACTGTAAAGCTCTTCGAGATTTGTAACTGTCGTCGACGACGAACCGCTGCCAGATGAGCAGCGAGTCCAATATTGTATGACATTCGGTATTATCGAATAAGAGTTCTTCAATCCTGCGCGATTCTTACTCTCAGTCTAAGAGGTGCCAGACAGTGTGGCTATAGACGAGACAAAGCGGATCACGTGCTTGTAATTATCCATAAGTTGAACGAAATATTTTTCCCGCCATTAAACCTGCATTTAAATGACCCACAAATTTTTCAATCTATAAATTTTTCATGCAATTTTATTTGTGTTGACAGGTTGGCGTCTAATGGAAAGAAAATACAGATCGTTACAGAAATATTAGCATTAGTCGCTAACTACAAGAGGGCTGTTGCGGAGCAGCAACGTTTTTCTTCGCAGTTTGTACAAAAAAACTATTACTTTAAATTTAGCTCAGCAACGAAATCAAGAGCTAGCGCTCAACCGTCCTGAAAAGGAATTTCTTAATGAAGATAGTCCGATTGATTAGCGGTGTACTAAATTATTTGAATATAAATGTTGAACTGATTATCCGTTTCACGAGAGCAGGCTTTTCATATCGTTAATAAAAAGCATTATTGCCGACTTCAAAGTTTATGACTGTGGGATAGTTGTGGAGATGTCCGCAGTAACCATTGTGAGCTCTCTAGCATTTTCAAAGTTGCCTTCAGCATTCAAGCAGGAAGGAGCTCGCCAGAAAGTTGGGTTGCAACTATTGAACTCTTAATATAAAATATAATATTTGACAAATATGCTACTTTCATTCAGACTCTTGCCTTGCGAGTTACGCATGATAAGCCGAACCTTCGACTCCTGTCTGTGAAGCTGCTAGCAGCGAACGTTTCCGCACCAGTCGTACAGATTTGAAGACTAACAAAAACATTTGAAGACAAACATCTACAGATATTCAGTAAGTGCCCTTGCATCAGCCAACTCGAAGCGCGCTAAAAGTTTTGCTCTTTCATCGCACAGGCTTCGGGATTCCCGTCGAAGACCACCACTGCTGTGTTTTGCCTGAACTTTCATGATTTGTTCTCTAAAGAACGTAGCCTATAAACTTCTTGACTGTAACGTCATCAGCTGCAGCCACTAGACAGATCACACCCATATTGAAGTAGACCAATCAGCCCACAGGAGAACAACCTGCAATAGTTGGGCCCATTGCTCGAAAACATTCTGCACCACTCTTTGACACAACTGACCGCGCGTCGGGGCTTTACAGTAAATTTGTAGACTGTATTCATCGTTTGCATCTTATCAGCCTACGGTCGAACGGGGGCTCGTCGATGGACGATAGATTTTGGAACAGAACTATGCTATCTGTAACCTAAGCCCAGATGCTGTGAGCTATAAGTGACCATCTGGTGATGCACGGCAGGATTCAAGCAGTTTCACTGGCTAGATAGGCAGATTGATTGCAGTACGTTGTGCGCTGGCTACAGTTCGAGCCCAAGTCAGGGTATGAAGTAAAGATTCGATGTAACGCTCAGTGGTGGTCGATCATTACACTCCGGGCTATTCGCTGCAGTATGTGGTGGCGTTAAGCTCTTGATATTTAAACCAATATGCTGTTATGGGCTCGTTACTGACGGCAGACTGAATATGCGGTTTATAGAGGCCTTACGGAAATGTGATAAGAGTTCTATTCAGGGCTGATTATATAGCGCACAAAATTTGGTAGTGCACGGCTGCGTTCCCCATGCTTAAATGTACGCTTTACCCTACGCATCAAGCACGCGTTGACCGAAGTGAAGTGTTTAAAATATGACTTCACTGCACTAGTCAGTAGCATGTACAGTTAAATTAGATTATTCATTTGAATTCTGTAAGGACAGTAGACTTATTTTAGCATTGTGCCCCAATTTCAGCGCTTCAGCGCCTCAAGCTAGCGTTAACTTATTCATGCATACCTCCGTTGATAAAAACTCGGCAAATATCTCTCGCACAGTTATGATTCCTGTACAAAGCTAAAGGCAGCAGGGTCAGAAATGCGCGATTGCTTGTTGACACAGGCTCGCAACGATCGTATTTCTCAGGCGCAATTCATAGTTAGTATAAAGTCCCAGATAATTCGGAACCGATTTCCATGCACTGTTAAAACTTTCCTTGACGAAGTAATGAAAGCGTTCTCGGAAATTGGACTTCAAATTGCTTTCCCGACAGGGAAGCAACAGTTACCAACTTGACGACGCATTCGATAGGTTGTTCGCAGTGCAGTTCTTGTCCCGTGCAATTAAATAATCTAGAGCAAAAGTTCACGATTACCGATCCTTCCTTGGCTGAACTAAGGAAGCAAGCACCCTCGTCGAAATTGAGGGAATATGTGGCAGATGGACCGCAAATGGTAGTGCAGTAGATTTTAAGAAGGTTCTTCAACTCGATGACAGGTATGAATAACTTAATCATATGATGAGAGACAAACATAGACACTAGTCAAAGCAGAACTGAAGTGAAATGAGTTTTGCCATTTACGCTTGGTAATGATTGACTGCCTGGAGACAGGTAAGGCGATCGTACGTTTAAATTGCCATATACACGTTACGGGATGATACCGTAAGTTACGGTCGGGACCACATCAGGTTCCCGACATCCTGCCGGCCACCAAATTATATGCAATAGACATTTAACAACTACCTTGGTAAATTACCTATGCAAAGTAAATCGCAAAGGACAACTTCCCTAGACTAAAAAACACTGAAGATTTCACTTAAATTGAATTGAGCCCCGAATTACGGCAAGAACCTCTTCGGCAGCTAGACGGCGTGGCCTAGAGAAGTCCAGACTCCAGAGGTGTCGGACAAATTTACAGCCGGTCTCGCAGCCGGTCTCACGGCCAATTTCCGAATACAAAGACCAAGGAATATATCCTAAACTAATGAGCGTAGTTCAATGAAACTTGGTACACGTATTCATTACGACCTAACGGTGATGTTAAGCTCGTGAAAAGTTTTCCATTTCGCCCTCATTTGTGAGTTATAGGCAGAGGTGGGCAGTAGCGCGCTACATGTAGCGGCCGCTTCATTTTCAGTAGCGGTAGCGGTAGCGGCGATACACTTAAGGCAATGTAGCGGTAGCGCTTAGTTTGCTTACAGTTATTTTTACACAGTTATTTTTATGCTTCACCTTCCCTACATGGATGTCTACTTTAATCCACCATTCTCAAAAATAATCCACATATATATACAAATAAAAGACTGATTTTTTATATGTATATGTGGATAATTTTTGAGATTGGTAGATTAAAGTAGACATCCATGTAGGGAAGGTAAAAGTTAAAAATAATTGTAACTTTTATTTACTGTACCATATCTAACCCGTACTAGTTCGGTTAGGTTAATTGCTATAAAGTTGCATTGATATGTTTTGGAAATGTTTTCTTATCATTAAATGTTTATGAGTAAATCCCAATAGCAGAACAATAAATATTTAGAGATTTCCAATAATTTTGGCCATCGTAGCGGCTAATGTAGTGGTGCTACATTTTACTGTAGCGGTAGCGGTAGCGCTCGCTACAATCTAGTGGGTGTAGCGGTAGCGGTAGCGCCCGCTACATTTAGAGCATGTAGCGGTAGCGGCCGCTACATTTCAAAGTAGCGCTGCCCAGCTCTGGCAGTGCATGACGGCGTACAGAAAAGGTGTCACAATTTGGACAAAACGATCATTCACTTCTCTGAATTCAGAGAATTATCTTAATTTTTAATATCTTTGGAGTACATTAAGACATTTAACTTAAGAAGTTATTCAAACCATGATTTACTTTATCAAGAACATGCGTAACTTTCCGAATCGGACAAGGATCATGTGTCTTCTTTACCATAGTGTCGACATCATGACGCAACATTTTGGCTGGTCATCATGGAGACGCAAACTCATGCTAGGCACCGTGACTTAATTAATGCAACAGAGTGAAGAACTATCCATGAACAATATTAAAGCTTTGAAGTAGAATTTTGTTCCTGAATTTTCATTATGGTTTCTTGAAAATACTGACAATTAAGATACTCATTCTGGCACCGAAATAGACTTCATTCAATTTCACCACCAAGAGTAGAAGAAACGAAGCAGTTCAAAAGAAATTGTAATCAACACGATAGAAATATTTTGGGCGTAAGTTAACACCAGTGCTGCATGACAAATATCTTTTCTACCATAACGCTTAATACGAAAGCTGGCACTCTACAGAGCGCTCCTTATCGTGGAATGCAATAGTAATATTATAATAAATAAAATTCTTGTAATATTCCGACATAAAAAGTGACTGTAACACTATGAGACAAAAAATGTTCGTAGAGACGGTCGTTCTAACGAAATTCTTGAATTATTCTCCTTATGATGTGCGTGACTTTTATTTAAAATTACATTTATCGCGAAATGTTCCTTTATTATTCCATAACAAATTAACAACACAAACCTGACTCCGAGCTGGACTTGACTCGCTTGCAAGTAATGTTATGGAGCTGCTGCTTCTCAGCGCGTCCGGACAGTGCCAGGCAGGCGCCGAACAGCGTGATGTGCCACACGTACGTCGTCAGCACCGGAATACCTACGCGCATTTGATTTTAAATTACTCGTAAATTTAAGGTCCAAGAAATCTACTGATCTTACAATGTGCGTGTATGACAACAGCGAGCAGAGATATGAAGAGTTTTATTTAGTTGAAAATATTTGGAAGCGTAATACTTTAAGGGTGGGGTTTACCCTAAAGTTTTCGGATTTGGCTTTTCCGGTTTTTAGTCTCATCTTAAAGCTGACATTCTGCCCTATCCAACGGTACCATTACCATCTCTGTACTTGGATTTATGCGTTCACGACAGATCATGAAAGGGGGGAGGGTGGGGGAGTTCTTTAACAAATAAGATAGGAGGTAATTCGCTGCCAGCACTTTAAATACAGTGTCTGCTTGAGGTGCAGCTCAGTTACCCGTTTAGTCTCATCTTAAAGCTGACATTCTGCCCTATCCAACGGTACCATTACCATCTCTGTACGTTGAATTATGCGTTCACGACATCATGAAAGGGGGAGGGGGAGTTCTTCAACAAATAAGATAGGAGGTAATTCGCTGCCCAGCACTTTAAATACAGTGTCCGCTTGAGGTGCAGCTTAGTAACCCGCCTGGCGTCGTATGAGCACCCGCCTGGCGTCGTATGAGCAGGTGTGCATGCAGTCGCTCCCACCATATGGGACTTTGTCGCGCTCTGCTGAACATCCACACTTATTGTCACGGCAAACCTATCTCCTCCTAGAGTTTGAAGCTACAGCGATGAGACATATACCATTCGATTCGTAAAGACCATACCTATCGAGTTATCGAGCCTGTTTTTAGATTTGTGCATAGTTTGGATTCAAAATGGGCGGAGGGGGGAAATTTTGAAGTAAATGAGAAAAAAGTTAGAAGAAAAACGGAAAAATGTGTGTAAAAAAACTAAGGCAAAAATAAAAAAAGTCTCGATAACTCGATAGGTATGGTCTTTACGAATCGAATGGTACCTATATGTCTCATCGCTGTAGCTTCACAACTCTAGGAGGAGATAGATTCTTAAAGTACCCCATTTTTTGTCCGTTTTCTATGAATTTCACGTTTTCTATTAATTTTTCAAAAAATCATACGAAAGAAATGTGCTTGTATTTCGGTTTTACATGTATGTGTGAAGTTTCAGAAAGATCCGTTAGTAAATGTGGAAGTTTCCTGGAGGGTATACCCCCCCCTTAATTACTTCCCAATAATAGAACTATTTTATAAACACCAAACTTCTTAATGGACTCTATGGCTTTTGGCTATAACTTCCCTAGAAATAGAATAATCGTACATATACCGAATGCAGAACTTGGTTAAAAAATTGACGCCACTAATAGGCTCAGTAGAATTTCATTTCGTGAGTTTCGTTTATAAAATTAAACATAACTTTGATTTCAACATCTTTTGCGATAATTTCCAGCAATATAAAGTTAAAAATGTATAACCATTAACCGAAATTCTATGTCGACGATAATAAATCCAGATTTTTAGAAGAAGTCTGGTTGTAATTTTGAACGTAATAACGTAATTAATTTTTTACAGCATAATTAGTTTAGTTCGGGAAATCTTGTGATGATATAATAACTGCTAAATTCATTAGGGTAGGATTCCCAAAAGTTTTTATTCTAGCATGGTTCACCAGAAATAAATTCCATGACGTCCAAATTTATATCAGAGTCAGATGAGATGAAATTCATTGATGAAACACTGAAGACATAACCAGAAAAGTTATTTTAGAATCTTTGTTTTAGAATCGCGTGTTATGCCTTTATAGCGCTTAAAAATAACTTTAAAGTAAATTTTATCGTGTACCTATTTATTTATTTCTGTCAAGCCACTAATTTATGTTCAAACCGAAGAATTTCTTCCTACGAGTGAAAAAAATTCCTCGCATGAAGGTTCCGACTCTTAAGTCACGAATAATTTGTTGGCACCAAATCAAAATCTTCAGCCTTACCCAGATAGAGGCAGAAGACCCTGACGGAGGAAAAATACGAGAAGGTGCCGACGAAGAATGAAATCATGTCTGTGATGGAAGTGATGCTACTAGAGAAGGCGGATTCCGAGTAGGTTTGAGCCATGCGTGCGGCAGGTGTTATGCCGCCTACTTGGTCCTTTCGAATGTTTTTCATCAAACAGGTTTATTTGCTACTAAAATGTGTATTTCATTGCTAAATTATTTAAGTGTGAAGATGAAAAATATACAGGCTTCACTTATTATTATTGATCGAATACCCACTCTACTTAATTGAACGGCTATACGATAATCCCTCAATAAATACATACAACCATTGATTAGAGTAATTTAGATGATATGAGACATGGTCTCTGCCCACTTACTTTGTATTATACCTCTGAATTTTACATTCATTTAGCTAGAATATCGGGTTCCGGCCGCTCCCAGACTGCTGTACATGCCGTGTCTCAGCTTAAGTTTTCAGCCTAAGAATCCCGGGCTCCTCTACCTATGGAGATAATTGGGACCAAAAAAATCAAACGAGTATCGATTGCTGAAGATTTAGTCCAGCAACCGGTTCAGGTAGAAATTTTTCGAGCTCGAATGCAGCTGGCAAATAGGATGCTTGCATGACCGGATTGCCCTCCAAATTCAAGCGAAACAGGTTACAGGTGTGCGCACCATTATTATTATAATTATATTATTATTGTTATTATTAATATTATTGTTTTTAATAATATTATTGTTATTATCATTATTAACATTATTATTATTATATTTTTATTGTTGCTACTCCATAATATTATTTTCTATTAAAAACTTCGGCATGAGAATTTAATTGAAATTTAACGCATAATTGAAGACGGATTTAATATTAGACACAACTCGCATATAGAATTAGGAGTCAAAATAAAATCAATTTGCATGGGACTTCTTCCCATATGATCGTTACTCACCTGGACGTTTAAAATGCGATTCGCATCGAACGATAATTTTTCGGTAAAAACCTAATTTTTCTCTCGAAAAATGTTTACCGCTGCTTTTAATAAGCATGCCGGCAAGGTGTGCTGAATGAGCAATATTACTAAGTCATTACTTCATCAAAGGGATGACATTGATATTTAATTAATTTGATTATTTAATTAATCATATTTCATTATGCCTCAAGCTCGTAATATGGCTGGTTCCTAGAGCGACTACGAGGAGAACGGAGCTGTTGAGAGTTGCTTGGTGAACCTTACAACATTAAATAGAGAATGAATACAGCATTCCATGACGTCTTAAAATGCGTTGTTTGAGCGCGAACTGGAAACGAGCCGCTTTATTCGTCAGTGAAATAAATAATGACTATAGTCATCGTTTACGCATTTGCTAAAATGACATCAATCTCGATAGCGAAACTGGATGCAATAAGTAAAAGAAGTGTAACCTACTGTTCGATATTTCAAGCAAGGATGCGAGAAAATTATGAAATAAATGCGGAACTCATCCAGCAAAAAAGCGGTAATTTTAGATTTAATTCCAGGATAGCTACAAATTATTGCCACTCTGGCTTCAATTGCTACAGCTTCAATAGGGTCTAGAGCGGTAGAGACAAGAACGTGCCATCATGGACACACGCGCTTCTTGAGAATAAACGAATAAACATGGAAATTAATACTACAGACAAATTTTATTCAAGGGAGAACGTTGAGGGCATTCTTTTGAAATATTGCGGTCTAAGTTCTGTCAGATTATCTCAGTTCTGCGTGGCAGCAAAATGATTTATAATCTGTTTAAAAGTTCTGGGCAAGACTTATATTTTACATTTTAGTCACGTGTAATCATAAATGTAAACTGAAAAGCGAAAAAAAGTATGAATTGTTAGAAATCTTGATACGTGGAGTAACCAAATCACTCTGTCATGCCTTGCAATGAATTTCCTTCCTGCCGCCGTACGTGTACTATGTACCAATTTAATAAATGTTTTTGGTTTGGAACCGTTTACACTTGCTAGAAAGCCGAAATTATACAAGATTGAAACAATTGTCAAAGACTTCTATATTTCCGTCTTTCAGTTCAGCTTTCTTTTTGTGTCACTGAAATCGAGAAACGTAAACAATCCCGTCATTCCCATGAGGGATTGGTTGACTGGTTTGATCGCATTTTGGTGATTGGTTAATGCCTGTGACGTCACTGAGATCAGTGACGCCACAGTCGAACAACGAAATACATCCGTAAAATGAGCTTCTCATGGGTCAACCTTATACTAGCTTAACCATGATTTTTACACTGTCTCAGCTCCGATCCGGCTACTGCAGTTGACGGGCTTCTTATACATTTCACATTTAGATCAACTTTATGTTGGAGTTGTGTATAAATTTGGATGGCTCGTTTTAGGGGTAAAATTTTCGTATTTCAAAATGCTTCACCTCAGAAGTTTCCACTCCATGTAAAAATTAGCTGTGTAAAATTTCAGGTCGATAGGAAAAGGTTTTGAGGTTGCATCATCAGTCTGAATTATAAAATTTGTTAGAATAATATAACTGAATAAGTGAAGTGGTCTCTCATATATATCTTCTACTCGTTTCCACGACAATTTATTTATTTTTCACTCCTGAAACATCAAATTTGAAGCTAATCCTCTTTATCGACGTTTCAGCTGGACGAAATTCATCCTCGGAATTCGAATCACTCGATGTGCTATTTTTTATAACTAATTATATCAATAATATTTTCCCATTTTGAAGTTGAAGTCATCGACAATAATTATTTCTTCATGCCATTCCTTTCCTTTCACTTTTCTTATAATTTCTCTAGCTTCGTTTAAATCTTGTGGATAACTATTCATTTTCCTATAACTCCTTTCTGCTAGTAAGAAATCTCGTTCAATGATAAGAACTTTCACATCTTTTCAAAAATATAAGAATCAAAAGAAAGACACTTGCAAAATAAAACAAATTTTCTGAATCCTCCGAAAAGGTACTCATTTTATCTCTGTTACTCAGCACATTGACGCGATTCGTGTAGTTAACAATTAGGATTCAATATTAATCGCATTAATTTTTCAATTCTGTCGCAATTCAAATATCTGTTAGCGAAAGAGGCGAAGCTTTGTTATAGATCTTCACAACGTCGCAGGTCATAGCTTTACAGTCACACGTATTGATGGATCTTTGCCACCATTATTTATTTTCAGTAGATTTTGTCTAGAAATATTGCACTTAATTAGATCTTCATGCGTGGTTAATTGTTGGTCACTCAAATCACATACACGGCTAAAAAGTGTATATTTTTCTGTCTTACGCGTTGAAGTAGCCTTATGAAATGCAACAGCTGAACTTTAACGGCTGAAACTCGCTGAGAATGCCTTGCAGTGACTCGAATTTCTATCTCGCACTCTCCTTACTTGTGAATGTCGTAATTAATTTTATTAAAGCTTCAAACTCGTTGATCATAAATCTCTGTAACTATATGTAACTGAATTATCTTCAATTCGTCTACTTATTTCACATTTCATCAATTTTTTTCATTATTAAATAATTATAAAATATTCAGTCAGTAAATCATCAATTCTCAAGCACGAATAGCATTCGTGTAATTTCTGAATATTAAAAAGTTTAGTGAATGGCGAAAATAATTTTATATTTGAATCGTGCCATGAAATATTGCGAATTTTGTTTAGAATGCCCTGTGGGTAACAATTAGCCAGTCGCCGCACTCCGACCACGAGCCTTAAGGCTTGTAGAGTGCGGCGAAGTCTGCATGAGATTTCTTCTTCTTTTCCGGATGTCCACGCTGGGTGGACTTAAAACCACAGGACAACCGCAAGGATGACCGAGTCTGCATGAGAGCGAGGTATTCGCTACCATCGTGTGAAATCCTCGATCTGCCCTAAGCTCGGCAAATCGCTAACCTCGAGCTTGTAGTTTTTGTAATATGATATACTTCCATAGCATTCACCGTCACTTTGGACTCTTACAGAGACGAAAGAAACTATGGGAATTATCTCCCATTTATGGGAATCATCTCCTTTCACGGGCAAGTTACCATATATAATGAAATCGCCTCACAAAGTGACCTATCATGGCTTGTGGTTTGCGTCAGCATGAGGCGTCATTATGCCCCAGTCAATCACAAGTTATCTTACGTTCGTTCCACGCATAACATCACCACCTGCCATGCTCAAAAATTAAATTATGAGCATTTGAATGAAGATTTCGACTATAATTGAATTGTATAAAATTTATGTTATTTTTTCATCTGTAATGAACTAAATTTTAATTATAAATAAAAACGTTGTGTTAATAAAAATAAATTCTTCAAGAGCGATTTAAACCTGCAATATGCATTATTTATAAAAATTCCATTCATATCTCGCTTACAATATCCATAAATTTTTCAATTCGCGCAATTTGCTTTTTGTGTGAGATCGCATCTCAGGCTAGAAACCGAAAGATCCCCGTGAAGAAAGTGGCTCTTAATAAGGCGGGTTAGAGGTGGAAGCGATTGGTAAGTTTTTTTTTTTTAAATCAGGGAGTTTTCGACATTTTTCATTTATTCATAATAATGAATTATTAAAAAATGAAATAAAAATACCCATTGACTTTTTTAAGTTTTAAAAAGTGGAGCTTTGTGGTTGTGTTCGATAGCAAGCACGGGCCCTGACTTCGCTTGGCAGCTTGCTGCTGATTTAGAGGTCCAGGTGCTGCAGCTGGAGCTGGAGCTCGAGGAGCGTATAAGAGTTCGAATCTCTCGCTACAATAATAAATAGCGGCGATGGAAGCAGCAGAGATTCAAGAAATTTTGTAAAGTTTATAGAACTCAAATCTTAACAGTTTTTTAATACATTGAACAATATCAAAATAATATTATTATAGCTGGTTAGTCAGACGATGCCGGCAATCCCCACAATTTCAGAATTCAGAACACCGAATTCGAGAAGATGACAGTCAGGTTATTTATTGTCATTTACGGGGATCGAGAAGATGGTATTAAGGATTACGGGATTCCATTGAGAATAGCAGTGCTTATCGATCGCGAAATAAGCCGTGCTAACCTGCTAGTTGAACATTAAAATCCCGTCTTCTTCTCCCGGTTTTGCATTGCCTTACTATGCTCTCACTAATAATAAATCGTCAGGCCCACGCCTTGACACAACAGTATCACGAATACGCGCCCGATCTGTCATATATATTTAGGGCGCCTGATTCCTCAAACACAAACTCAAGCAAATTCAAATATGATTACGCTGCCTCGGTTTAGAATTAATTTGCAGACAGGTGGAGAAGAATGAAGTTTCCCTGCCTGCCGAGGCTGACCTGCGCTCGGATCTTGCTGGCAGGGATTTGCAAATTTCGCAGGTGTTAACCGAGATCCTCTCTTTAAGATTCATTACTCCTGCAGAGAGGCAATAGGCGGGAGGCTGGAACCACGTTTCCCATTCTGCGCATCTTCGGCAACGAAGATTTTATAGAGAGGCCCGAGACGAGAAGGCAATACCCGAAATGAAGCGAGTCACGTGGTTGCAATTATCCACAAGTTGAACGAAATATTTTGCCTGCCATTAAACCTGCTTTTAAATGAAACCCATAACTTTTTCATTCATCCTGGCCTTTGTTTCACACGAGCCTTCAAATTTACTGTTCGTTCGTTCGTTCGTTAAATAAAGCTTAAAATTCTTCGATTGTGTAAATTCATTGCAGATTCACAAGGGATCCAGCCTTATGAACCAGATAAACCAGTTGGAGCAGGATGAGTCCCTTTTCTTATTTAGTAGTCGCTTTAAGGGAATGTACAGACTGCGTACCCTAAGGACGAGGTTAACACGAGCAAAATTTTACGAGAGAAATTTGCAAGCTCCTTGCTGAGAGATGCTCGCCTTGCCTGGTCTCTCAGACCATGGCTTCTAGAATGAATGGGTCGAAAGTAACTTGGAATAGCATTCAAAAGTTTGCTAGGGCGTATGATAATGAAATAGAGTTCAAAATAGAGGGAAGGAAAATAGTTCGAACGAAATTTTAATTCAGGTAGGAAAAACTCAGCCTCACTTGTCTCGAGGGAGATTCTCTCAGCTACCGACAACCATTGAACAGCATCGTGTGTCGGGGATTGGGAGAAATTATTTGAGCGAGAAATTAAGTAGGCGAGTGTTTCCAGGGCGCTTTCCAGATGTTCGAAATACTAGATTGTCGAATGGGTTTCAGTATTACTAGGAATGGGCAAAGCGCCGAGCTTATCATCAGAGGTCCAATTAAGAAGGATGCATTGCAGTTAGGGAACCTTGTCTGTTATTATTGCAACAGACAGGGGCACATCCTGCGTGAATGTAGGTCCCGTAATAAAGCGTGTTATGCGTGCGGGGACAAGAGACATCTTTTCTTCAGGGATTGTAATCAAAGTAGTGCTAATTATGGAAGTAAGATGGGTCGCGATAACATTAGGGCCACCGGTCGTCCTTGGCAGGGCTACCCTGAGAATAACAGTAGGAATGAGGGCAGGTATTATTTGGGGCGAAGATTTGAAGGGGATACCGAGGGTAATTCGCGAAACAGAAATAGACCGTTGCGAACGGACTCCTTTCCAAGTAAGCATTTAAACTAGAGTCCTCTGTCCGCATAGGGGTTCGGCCAGAGAGCGAGCATAAATCCCCGCCCCACCAACTGGTAAGAGCCTTGATTCACACTAGTAACAGATACGCAGCTCTAAATGATGAGTTAGATGGTGTTCAGAATCATGAAGGTGAGGGCAATCAGGAAAGTGTACCGGACTGTGATAGTAGCAACGACGTTGGTAATGACAGTAGGAGTGAGGATGTGTTATTCACAGCAATGGAGGAAATGCCGTTGATGCAGTGCCTTTTGCTGCAGCCAGCCAAGCTATTATACGTTAAAGTTAGTATACTTGGTGAATCCTTTAGAGCACATTTAGACTCGGGTTCAACAAACAACATCATGAAAAAAGGTACTTTTGAAAAGCTCGGTTGCCAGCAGTGGGAGTTAGTGACGTTGTTGTTCGAGGTTTGGGAAATGCTAGAATTGAAGCTTTGGGTAGGGTAGATGTTGCTGTGGAAATACCGAACGTGTTAAAATCTGTCATTCCTTTTGATGTCATTCCTGATAATAAAATGTGTTGGGACATAGTTTTGGGCGTCAGTTTTATGCAGAAAAATAGGCTCATTGTCGACATGAATCTGGCAAGGCTATCGATTGTTGGGTTAGATACAGTGGCTAGAGCAGATATTTATATAGAAGAAGAAAAACTTTCTAGAATAGAGTATGAAAATATTCACGTATATGCATCGGAATCAGTGGTTATTGCTAGCCGAGAAGCAAGTTTGGTTTCTGTAGCTCTTGATGTGGTAAAAGATAACAATGGAATTATTGGTCAGGACTTCTTCTTTGACGGGCTTAAAGCAAATGTCAAGTCATTGGGAGTTTACGGAGTGATCTCGTCAGCACAAGATAATATGAAAGTTATGGTTGCTTATAAAAGTGTAGGAGGGGATGCGAAGAAAATTAAAGTCGGGGAAAAACTGGGCAGAGCTAGTACCATGGTAGTATTAGATACAGAAAACGAGGGAATGGAAGCGGATGAACTCAATTTTGTCGATAATGTGATGATAGGAGAACAAAATTCGGAGTCAGAGAAAGAAGTGATTAGAAGTTTGATTTTAGCGCATAGGGAGGCGTTCGGAAAGGGCGAGTATGAGATAGGCACAGCAAGCGTAAAGCAACACAGGATAGAATTGACTGACTATACCCCCATTTGGCAGAAACCGCGCAGATTTGCAGACCCAGTCAATGGAGAAATAGGAAAGCAATGTGAGGAATTACAAGCACACGATGTCATAGAACACAGCGACTCTCAATGGTCTTCTCCGGTAAGATATGTGTGTATGTATTGTCCGGAAGAAAGATGGCCAGTTAAGGTTATGCATTGACTACAGGAAAATTAATAGCGTAACCAAGGGAGACAAATTTCCAATGCCGAATTTATTAGATTCAGTATATGGTGCTTTTAATTTGAAATATTTTACGAAATTAAACTTGGTAAAGGAATATTACCAAGGTCCTTTAGATGTAGACTCCCGACAGTATACCGCTTATAGCACGAACCATCAACATTTTCAGTTTAAGACTCTTAAGCTTTGGGTTAAAGAATTCCGCAATCGCATTCCAAAAATCTTTGCAACAAATTTTATCAAAATATTCTTTCAAGAACGTTGTAGTTTATATAGATGATATTTTAATAAGAAGCGAGTCGTTCGAAGAGCATATTAATTTGGTTGGTAAGGTTTTAAGGACTTGGGTGACTAATGGGATTAAGATCAAGGCCAGTAAATGCGAATTTTTTAAACGCGATGTAATTTTTCTACATAACATAACATATGTCTCTTATACACATCTAGATGTGTATAAGAGACAGGGTATCTGTTGAGCTGAATAAAGGGTATTCAACCAAGTATTAAATTAAAATAATGCGGATTTATTGTTTTGTACGAATACTTTTTTCACCCCGAAAAGTGAACATGTTGCATTGTTTTTTGTTGCATTGAGATTTAATTTCTTTTGATAGTATTTTTGAATGCTATGCGTCTCTATACATAATTTTAAATCACTTTTCATGTTAAGTATGTGTACTTACTACTTACATACATTAAAATACGATTTTTCAAGTGTACGAATATTTATTTCCCCCCACTGTATATTCATAATATGGCGAAAGAAAGTTCCCGCTTTATGCGAACTATTGCTGAGCTTTCAGAGTACAATTTTGTAATTAAGTACAGCTGGATCAACTAACGAGGCTGCAGACGCTATGTCTCGCTTGGAACGTACAGGGGAGAGTAGTGGTTATTTATAATAACACTTGGCATACAGAGTTGGGCATGTAGCCCAATAATTATCGCCTTGAACGAAGTCATGAAAAGAAAGATAATTTTATGATGAACTCTGATACCGTGAAAGTCTGGCGAGAAGGGACATCGTACATTTGAATCGTTCGCAGTAGGTCAGAAGGTAGCTATTAAAGCGCAGAGGATAGGTAATCAGGTCTCTGATAAGCTGTTACAGAGGTATGACCGGCCATATGTAGTGACGCATGTGAGGCCTAATGGTGTAACTTACATGATCAAACATATCCTGATAGACAAGACAGTGAAGGCTCACCATTCCCAGTTAAATGCGTGGAAATCGATGCCTCCATATCTGTCAAAGATTTTGGACCAGTTAACTTATAGATGCTGGCGAAGACGGTAATTGTAGCGATAGCGGCGCACGCATTCAGTTAATAGAAATGCTATTTTATCTGAAGACAGCAGTTCTAGTGGAGAAGAGTTTAAAAGGGGAATACGCGTAAAACGGAAGGCTAAAACCAGATCTCGCTCAGGTAATCAAGAAGCGAGGTATTTGAATGCACCCAAACCATTGAATGAGTTACCATGTTCCGAAATACCTAGAGATTCCGTGATAGCGACGAGAGATCATAGCATAGGACAGGCAGCCGCGGAGCTTGAAGCCACTTACACATCATTTGAGGCTGCGACAACTCCGAATTTCTCAAGAGAGGTTCCCAATTTAATAGAGGAACAGGGAAGTTCTGATCATGCTGATAATGATGTGGTAGTACAGTAAGTAGTAGGGAGCAAGCGGAAAGAATAAATTCCGAGGAGACTTCAGTTAGTTCAGCTTCCGGGTCCGGCGGTGCAATAGACCGTCCAGCACAGCTGCATGGTGAGGGTGATATCGCTAAATTCAGGAATTTTGAGAGCACGACTAGTAAAGGGGTTGAGTCTACGATGCCAATGGTTTTAGAAAGCGAGAATTTTTATGGAGTAGGTGAGGATAATTCTAGTGACGTAGGTATCTCTGCTAAGCGTAGGGTTATGAGTATGAAGAAAGAACTAGGATTTAGACCCCGAAGTAAAAGTAGCAGTCCGTTTGGTTGCATTTGGGAAGGCAGACAAGAGAGCCATCTAAAACAGACTGCAGATCTGTCTAGGAACAAAAATACAACTACAAGAAACTAACATTGATTAAGAGTGCCTGGACCCTTGACACGATCTAGAGGTCGTGCCGAGAATTTGGACAGAGTGCAAAAGAGACCGATTGAATAGAGATCGGAATGAAAGAAAAGCCGGTGTATGAGCTTAGTGTGTCGTGCGTTTGTTTGTGATTTGTGTGTCTTCGACACAAATTTGTGATTGTGGTCATGAATGATCCGGTTTGCGGTGTGCCGTCTGGTGCGCATTTATTTCCTTTCACTCCTGAGTTAAAGGGGAGTGTTGCGTCGAGATCTTTGGTGGAGTCATTGTGTTGTCCTTTCGCATCTTTTTGGTGGCAAGTCGGAGTGTGGTCAATGCATTTGTCGCTTTTGCTCGTACACTAAACACACATGAAGCACCCGGGCTACCCACGACGCATACTGGAGTGTCAGCTGCACTTGTGGATCAGCGACAAGAAGAATGGTCCGAAAACTTGAGGCACTACGACGAATCCAGGGCCGGTCCGGGGGCCGGGATTCTTCTTGTGGAGGCTGGCCGCTACGGGAATTTACCTTTTCCTGACCTCGGTTCGACGAAAATTCGAACCGGCCCTAGCCAAGTCATGGACCAGACCTGGAGTAATATACTGTATTTCATTTCCCTGTAAAAATGCCTGGTGTTTTGTGTAAGTGTGTCAACAGACACACTTGGTATGTAAAGGATTAAAACCTGACTATTCTGAATGTATTCTTAATAAATAAACCAGACGTATGGGCGATGTTGCCGGATTGACCCTGAAGTCCGGGTTAGTAGCCACTAATAGCCTTATTCTGTTTGCGCCACCGCAGGAAACAGGTGTGTACTGCGCACGGGATAATTCGACATTTTCAAGTAGTAGTTTTCATTTGATATTTTCATCGTGTGCTTCATTGTGACATGGAATATATTAGTGTAATGTCAAATCCGTATAGCTATAGGTGTAAAAAGATCTTGGTTTCTAAGATTTAGTTTTAGGCATAACCCATTTTGTACGTTTAGTGTCTGTAATAGTTCTATCTCATACAGAGAGACCTCTAAATCTTGATCCGAAGTCGTGATCCAAGTCTTCAACTTACACCCACTCTGTTTATCTCGTCGCCATTGTCGAATGAAAGATATGCATTGATTGTCCTTATTCTCCTGTCGGTTACTGTGTAATTTGCAAGAGGTGTGACGAACCGTGGTTGGGTTGTTGCGGATACGATGAAGTCTCCCGTTACGCCAAGTTGATACTGGCCCCGTAACAACTATAACTTCATTATTCTTTAGTTTATCCTGCAAATCGCATAAAAATTCTGCATGAATGCTGATGTGGATGTAATTTTCAGGGACCAAGTTGTGTGCGTCAAGTTCCAGTTGGTCGACCTCGCAGGCAGCGAGTCTGTAAAAGAAACACGCGTGGAGGGAAGCAGCTAAAGGAAACCATCGGTATTAACAAGGGTCTTCTAGCTGTAGGACTGACTAGTCAGGGCCCACGCAGCGAAGCTCAAGAGTATCTACACCTCTAGAGAATCGAAGCTAACTCTGCTACTAAAAGGTCAGACTTTATTAAGAATAGCCTTCTTAGGTCAAGGTCGGAATTGCCTTGATTTAGGAATGAAATTGATGCTGTGTTACAGCTAATTTTTACTTGTCTTTTAACATAGTATATTAGACATTCACGTACATAGTAATTAATGTCTTGAATAGTCTGATTAATTTTAAAAGTTACAAATTTATATTTTTTATATATTCCTGTTACTGCTCTTCACAACATATTTCATTTCTGCAGACTCTATTGGCGGCCGTTCTCATTGTTTTAAGATGGCCTGCATATCGCCTGCCCAGAACTGCCTGCCCGATACCTCGAGAACCATAGATTTTGCGGACCAAGCGCGGCAAATCAATTATAGCCCGAAGGATTTCACAATATATCGTCTCAGACAAGAGGTACAGTCTATGTGGGGTCTTGTACAGAATACTTCCATGTTTGATTGAAAAGTGCACATTAGATTTTTTCGTAAACTTTTGAACACCAAGGTTGTTGAAAAAAATAGTTTCTTAAAAATAAGTGAAATATATAAGCGCAATTTTTTCCCTTGTCGATAGCAAATTTAAGAAATCTACGTAAAAATACACTTAGCAAAATAAATTGGCGTTGCATAAGGGCAGACGTTTTAGAACGGGAACATAACTTGCACATCCTCCTCATTAAACTGCGCGTCCATGCCGAGCAGTGAAATGTTTCGGTGTACGATAATGATTTTATGGTCTGGGTCAGACGTGTAGAGTTGTAGGTGCACATTTGGCGATACACGGGCAAATTCATGTCAACTTAGAAAAAGTTGAAGGTTGGAAGTTTTTTTGCACAAAATGTGTCCTGTCTGTGTCACTAGTAAATTTGCTCGCATAAGTTTCAGGTAACAGATCTGCAAGAAAGGGCGATGGAGCTGTAAATCCAAGTGGTGCGGCAGGATGACGAGAACAGAGGTCTTAGACGAGAGGTGCAATCTATGTGGGTTCTTGTACAGAAAACTTTGCGACGAGGGTAAGAATTATTTTAGCATAGATTTACGCTGAATAACGGTAGGAACTGTAATGTTCTTAAAGATATGTGTTGATATTCATACCATCTGTAACTATCGTCGAAAACGAACCGCTGCCAGATGCAGATCTGGAGGAGATGTGGCAGAGGTTCGCTACCTGTAATTCTCGTCGACGACGAACCGCTGCCAGATGAGCAGCAAGTCTAATTTTGTATGACGTTCGGTATTAACGAGTAAAAGTTCTTCCATCCTGCGGGATTCTTACTCCCAGTCTAAGAGGTCCAAGATAATGTGGCCATTGACGAGACGAAGCGGATCACGTGCTTGTAATTATCCATAGGTTGAAGGAAATATTTTGCCTGCCATTAAACCTGCTTTTGAATGACCCATAAATTTTTCAATCCATAAATATTTCATGCCATTTTGTGCTGACAGGTTGGCGTCTAAGCAAAGAAAATGCATATCGTTGCGAAAATGTTAGCATCAATCGCGAACAAGAGGGTTGTTGCGGAGCAGCAACGTTTCTCTTCGCCGTATGAACAAAAAGAAATTACTTGGAATCTATCTCAGCAACGAAATCAAGAGCTAGCGCTCAACCGTCCTGAAAAGGAATTTCTTGATGAAGATAGTCCGATTGATTAGCGGTGTACTAAAATATTTGAATTTAAATGTTAAACTGATTTTTCGTTTCACGAGAGCAGGCTTTTCATATCGTTAATTAAAAGCATTATTGCCGACTTCAAAGTTTATGACTGTTGGGTACTCGTGGAGATGTCCGCAGTAACCATTGTGAGCTCTCTAGCATTTTCAAAGTTGCCTTCAGCATTCAAGCAGGAAGGAGCTCGTCAGAAAGTTCGGTTGCAACTATTGAACTATTAATATAATTGACAAATATGCTACTTTCATTCAGACTCTTGCCTTAAGAATTACGCATGATAAGCCGAACCTTCAACTCCTGTCTGTGAAGCTGCTAGCAGCGAACGTTTCCGCACCAGTCGTACAGATTTGAAGACTAACAAAACTTTTGAAGACAAACCTCTACAGATATTCAGTAAGTGCCCTTGCATCAGCCAACTCGAAGCGCGCTAAAGTCTAGCGCTTGCATCGCCCAGAACATGCATGCTTCGGGATGCCCGTCGAAGACCACCACTGCTGTGTTTTGCCTGAACTTTCACGATGTGTTCTCTAAAGAACGTAGCCTATAAACTTCTTGACTGTAACGTCATCAGCTGCAGCCACTAGACAGATCATACCCATTGGAATAGACCAATCAGCCCACAGGAGAACAGCCTGCAATAGTTGGGCCCAGTGCTCGAAAACATTCTGCACCACTCTTGACACAGCTGACCGCGCATCGGAGCTTTGCAGTAAATTGTTGGACTGTATTCATCATTTGCATCTAATCAGCCTACGGTCGAACGGGGGCTCGTCGATGGACGATAGATTTTGGAACAGAACTATGCTATCTGTAACTCAAGCCCAGAGGACAGATGCTGTGAGCTATAAGTGACCGTCTGGTGATGCGCAGCAGGATTCAAGCCGTTTCACTGGCGAGATAGGCAGACTGATTGCAGTACGTTGTGCGCTGGCTACAGTTCGAGCCCAAGTCAGGGTATGAAGTAAAGATTCGATGTAACACTCAGTGGTTGTCGATCATTACCCTCCGGGCTATTCGCTTCAGTATATGGTGGCGTTAAGCTCTTGCTGAATATGCGGTTTTTAGTGGCCTTACGGAAATGTGATAGGCGTTCTATTCAGGGCTGATTAGCGCATAAAATTTGGTAGTGCACGGCTGCGTTCCCCGTGCTTAAATGTACGCTTTACCCTACACATCAATCACGCGTTGACCGATGTGAAGTGTTTAAAATATGACATTACTGCACTAGTTCGAAGCATGTACAGGTAAATTAGATTATTCATTTGAATTCTGTAAGGACAGTAGATTTGTTTAGCGTTGTGTCCAAAGTTCAGTGCTTCAGCGCCTTAATCTAGCGTTAACGTATACCTGCATACCTCCGTTGATAAAAACTCGGCAAATATCTCGTGTACAGCTATGATTCCTGTACAAAGCTAAAGGCGATAGGGTCAGAACTGCCCGAATGCTTCTCGACACAGGCTCACAACGTTCGTATTTCCCGGGCGCAATTCATAGGTAGTACAAATTCCCAGATGATCGGAACAGATATCCTTGCACTGGTAACCCTTTCCTTGACAAAGGATTGAAAGAGTTACCCGAAATTGGATTTCGAATTGCTTTTTCGACAGGGAAGCAACAGTTACCAATTTGACTAGACGATCCATTCGATACGTTGTTAGCCGTGCAGTCCCTGTACCGTGCAATTAAGTAATCTAGAGCAATAGTTAACGACTCCCGACCATTCCTTGGCTGAAACTAAGGAAGCACGCACCCTCGTCGAAATTGTGGGTATATGTGACGGCTGGATCGCAAATGATAGTGCAGTAGATTTTACCCAGGTTCTTCAACTCGATGACAAGTATGAATAACTTTCGTAATAATCTTTCTCTTAACAATGATGAGAGAGAAACATGGCTATTAATAAAAGCAGGACTGAATTGAGATGAGTTCTGCCATCAACGCTTGCTAATGATTGACTGCCTGGAGACAGGTAAGGCGAACCAACGTTAAATTGCCATATACACGTTACGGGATGATCCCGTAAGTTACGGTCGGGACCACATCAGGTTCCCGACATCCTGCCGGCCACCAAATTATATGCAATAGACATTTAACAACTACCTTGGTAAATTACCTATGCAAAGTAAATCGTAAAGGCAAACTTCCCTAGACTAAGAAACACTGAAGATTTGCCTTAAATTGAATCGAGCCCCGAATTACGGCAAGAACCTCTTCGGCTGCTAGACGGCGTGGTCTTGAGAGGTAAAGAGGTGTCGGACAAATTTACAGCCGGTCTCGCAGCCGGTCTCACGGCCAACATCCAAATTCAATGACCAAGGAATATATCCCAAACTAATGAGTGTAGTTCGATGAGACTTGGTAACGTATTCTTTAGGACCTAACGATGATGTTAAGCTCGAGAAAAAATTTTCCGTATCGCCTTCATTCGGGAGTTATAGAGCAATTTGGGCCAGAATTTGCATTGACCAACAAATTCCTTCTAAACTACTGAACAGATTTGAACGAAACTTTGAATATACACAGCTAACCTCCCAACGCTGACGTTTAGCTTATGACAATTTCTTTTATTTGCCTTCGTTTGCGAGTTATACGGCTATACGTATACGGCCCTTTGTCAATGCAAATTTAAAAATCGGCCTCAGACACGCCGGTCGTTTTTCCATATATCCGTATAACTCGCGAACATAGGCAAAATCGAAAAAATTGTCACGAGCTAAACATCACCGTTGGAAGGTTAGCTTTGTACATTCAAAGTTTCGTTCAAATCTGTTCAATTGTTTAAAAGAAATTTCTTGATTACTGCAAATATCGGCCGGAATTACCGTATAATTCAAGAATGAAGGTGAAATGGAAAAAAATTCACGAGCTAAACATCACCGTTAGGTCTTATGAATACGTGTACCAAGTAAAAGCCAAAATATAATATCATTGGGTGGAGTGTATTTAATTCATTAATTTTCTAGTGTATTTTGCACCTTACAATGAAAACAAACGACAAGAACGTATGGAAATGATAGCACAATCAAGTGTGTCTTAAATGCGGATTGTAAATGAACATGTCTGAATGAATTGTAAAAAAGAATAGTTATTATTCCGGCATATATGAATGATGAAAATAATTTCTCATTTAGAAGCATTATAATGACTACTTTGTTCATCTGATAAGCATACACTTGTTTACGCTGTGTTGCAAACGCTCGCCAAAAACATATGCAAGGGATCCAGGTTTTATGCAAAGAAACCTTCACTATGTTCTTGATCAAATTTCGAGCCTATGAGTACCGATTGAAGAAAAGTGTGCCCTGGCACGTTGCCTGTGAAATTATTATTTGTTTATAAAATATATTATTAGAAAGGTAAAGGAATATCTGGTAAGAAATAATATCTCTACTGGCGTACTTTCTCTGAGAAGTGTCGATTAGGTAACCCACTTCAGTACGACTTACTCGTATCTACTGTTTCTAGCATTGCAGGACAGAAAATGTATTGCATTGAACAATAATCGATGCTCATCCTCCTTCCATCATTCCCCAACAAATGTTCCTCCTCAAGCTGGCAAACAAGCTGCATGGACTTGTTGGCACTTAGCTACACAGTCGGGGTCTTGTGCTAGGCTTGGTTTGCTGGCAACACATGCATTGTCGAGCAGCCAGTGCACAATGCCCATACTTTCGTGTCATGTAGATTTAGTCTACTTATAAGTACAACTTAGGTAGTTCGATTCGATCATGTTGTGAGGCTTTCACTTTGGAACTAAGTGAGTCGGTATTGGACATTTATATCTGAAAATCAATTATATTGTGAGGAAGGAAACGCAAATCAGAATTCATCTACCTAGTGTAATGTTCTATCGCTGAAATTAGGTTGTGAAAATAGTAATTTGACAGTCTTCTTCGTTTTCTCATTACTCCTACTGATTAAGTAAATAGTCTTTCACATGTTTTTTGAAGTTATATTGTATTCATGATAACAAATTTGAACACAAGTGTAATGCGCGACTTCTTTTCCATTTGGGTGTAAGGCGCAGTTGATCGTCTTCAGGGTAATAGGTGGCTTATTCTTTCTTTAGAGTTTGATGGGCAGTTGATAATGTAAGGCTGAGGCCAGACTAAAAGCGTTGACGACGACGCGGGCTGAAGCTGCAAGCGGAGCGGCGGCACGGTGCGTATATGATTTTAATTAAGATGAGTTTGGGACTTAAGTGTCTCCGGTCACGCTGATGCGCCGCCTTCGACGTCCTCCGTCTCCGAGTCGTCGCTAGGCAGGTCACCTCGCCGTCGGGTCCCGGATGTAGCATTGGACGTGTTCCGTATATTTGCCCTACTTTGGGCCAGCTGATGCAAAATGCCGTTGCTTGGCACTTGCTGAGGGTAGTTTCCCATTACTGGACTATCCGGGATCTTTCTCAATCAATTGTCCAGTCGCCTCTTGAATATTGCAAGGGTGAACTCCCCTCCTCTCAGCGCTTTTGGCAAGGAATTAAAGAGCCTTGGTCCCACCATGGACAGTGATCCCTCACGAAGAGTCTGTACTCTGGCCGCGGCTCGGTTATTAAATGGGGGAACCCTGCACAGTCTCCCCCCCCCTTTCGTTGTAACGTGTCACTATTCTGGAGGTCTCACTCTCGAAGTTGGGAGCCCTGGTTATCATCTTCCAAGTTTACAGTATGATATACCTTTCTCTTCTCTCTAGTGAGTACAGTCCCTGGTGTTTCAGCCTTTCCCAGTAGTTCAGGTTCAGCTCCCTCATGCCGCTGATCCTGTAGGTGAAGTATAATGGTCACAGTAAACGCTAAACCGCTCAGCCCTCGGCGAGTCAGTGTTGTGTAAAATGCTGACCTTGAATAATTATAAGAATTAGCGTGACCTTGGCTTAAAATGCCTAGCCAAGGCATTTCTATTTGATAAACGGCGCTGTGCGCGAGGCAGAAGACGCTTATTGTAGCATTTGCCACAATAAAAGACAGGCATGACGATGCCATCCTAGTGTATTGTTAAGAAGCCAAAGGAGACACCAGCCGGTGGAAAGTATGTAGCTTATCTCTCATTTTTTAAATTGATTAATGACTTCTTATCTCTCATTGAAGCGCATAACGTTCATGGTTGCGCTGTTTTTCGTTTACTGTTGCCACTATACGCACAGCGCGGCGCCGCTCTGCTTGCAGCATCAGCCCGCGTCGGCGTCAACGCATTTAGTCTGGCCGTAGCCTGAGTGTGGTGTCTTATATTTTTACGCCAGTCTTTCTGTCTTATACTATAGGAAGAATAAGAAGACAATGCAATCTGAATAAGCCAATGTCGAACCTGTTAGGCCGATAGTTCAATATCCCAACGAACTTGCTCCGTACTTGCTGAGTCAGCCCAAGCTGACCGCTGTGTAAGTTTAAGTAAGTCTTAAACCATTGTATTCATTCTCTTCATTAAATTGTATAATAGCAAAGTCAAATGTTATTGTTCGTTCATGTTTATTGTATCTTAGTAAATAGTCTTATTTGGTACTATTATCTGAGAGGCCGTTATTTGTGTTTCAGTTTCTGAGAGGCCATTATTTGTGTTTCAACAGTAAAAGTCCATCTGTCTATCTCCTAGAGTGCAAACGAGTTACGAGTTTGTCGGCCCGAAATTACGTATAAATCTTAAAACTTGGTAAAATTACTTAGTAAGTCATCAGAAAATTTGTCTATCAATAATGCTTCTCGGCATCCTTTTAGCGTGAGCTAGAGAATGAAAATTGCATGACCAGCAGAAGGCCTTTGATAATAATTAGATAGTTGCTGCCCACTAATTATTTACTTTCGCTGCTTGTTAATTACATTCTCGCTCTGCTTCCATTGAATGAAAAATGTACTGTGGTCTGGTATGAAGTCTACAATTTTTTATCAGGAGTTTCCATTATAAAGCTAAATAATAGAATGGAGAGTTTCATCTGTGCTGCAGAGTTAATTATAGTCAATTTCATCGCACATGTGGTAAGTGAATAAAATACTAATCCTGCGCGTATCATTTTAATTATTACAAAATAAATAAAATTTTAATACTTATTAAGCTTTGAACGGTTGGCACGATGTGTTTTGCACAAGAGCATTCAAAAGTGTTGCACAAATATTATTTTGAGGGGAAAAAGCATTGACTTTCAAAAGCCCTGGCGTCTATGGACGAGAGTAGGCTGTGGAAGGAGGCAGAGGTTGTGACTGGCGATGCAAGGGTGCAGAATAATCGTTACGAATAGCTCCTCCAAATCCACCACCAGCAGCTCCACCAAATTCACCACCGACAGCTCCGCCAACTCTACCTCCAGCACCTCCCACAACTCCACCGAATTCACCACCTGCGCCTCCCACAACTCCACCAAATCCACCTCCTGCGCCTCCAACAGCACCACCGAATCCACCACCTGCGCCTTCGACAGCTCCACCGAATACACCACCTACGCCTCCGACAGCTTCAACGAATCCACCTTCTGCGCCTCCGACGGCTCCACCGAATCCATCTCCTGTGCCTGCGACAGTTCCATCGAATCCGCCGCTGATCTGAAGTTGGCCATCCCCAGAACCGTGGCCATCGCCAAGGTTTCCTGGGTTCAGCTCCTGGTTAGAAGCACCGTCGATAACTTCACCCTGCTGAGCAGACTGAGCAAGTGCCTCACGCAGATCGATTCCTCCTGGCAATTTCGGATTGTCTCCTTGGTCGTAATTTACAAAATAAACTTCTGGCTGGGTAGGATTGGCAGGAAGTTCGATGACCTCTTGTTCCAGAGCCCCAGATTTTTCATTGAGCACGTACACTAAAGTCTTCTGCTGGGGCGGTGGCAGTACAACGGGCTGAGCGCCTTGGACCTGTTGCTGGGTTCTGACGAAAACAAAGTTGTAATCAACCTTAGGCTGGGGCAAGGATTTCGGGGCCAAAGTCTCGATCCTCTGTGCTGGAGGAGCAGCGTACACAAATATCCTCCTGTTGATGATCGGGCGAACGCAAGAACCGTCAACATGCCGAACTTCATCCTCGCCACAGCTCTGGCCCAGTTCCACTGGAGCTTGATGGTTCCCTTGGTTGCCGTTAGATAGGAAGCCTCCGTTCAGAGAACCTCCTGAAGATAAGACCTGGTCGTCGTTCCTCTGCAAGTCTTGAAGATTGGGCAGCTGCTGCTGCTGCGGCTGTTGCAGGTTTTCGCTCCTCAAGTCGAAGCCGGAGGAAAAACCGATGCCGAGACCGCCACCCGTGCCAAGTCCCGAGTTACTCGAGGCGACCCCAGCCGAGGGGTTGAAAGGCCGGGAAGGAGCACCGGTATTGTAGCCCTGAGGCTTGGCCGTAGCCACAACCACAAAAGATGCTAGGATCTGCAACCAGTTAGAAATTGAGGCTGAGTCATTAGGTCTATTTTTCGGCAGATTGTTGAACCCCTTTTTTATCTGTATAAAATACGCCGATTTCACAACGAGAAATAAGGAGACCGAGAGAGAGAAGCTCAAACGATACCTGCGTTGAAATTTAGTCCGTGTATCACACAACTAATTTTAAAATAAATTCTAATGTTGGACCATGTTGACTGTTATCAAACTTGTATGTTTAGCTTAAGCATAAGATACAAGAAACATCAATCATATGAATCAAGCGATCAAGTTCATCATGTATTAATGTTCGTGCATAATGTTTTACTCCTCAATAACATTTTGAAACGTTCTAAATCTCAATGAAATGATTTCTCATATTTCAGATCATTTAGAAATTTTTTCCCTCTTCACTTACAGAATATTTTGACTCTTGGCTCTTGATTTCATTCAATTCACCAGTGACCTATGTATATAAATTTACATAAAAACCAAGCGCTATCGCCCTGATGGCCTGTGCTACTCACCAGAAACTTCATGCTAGCTTAAGGGAGTCTCGGGAATGAGTGAGGGTAGTCTTCGCTGTGTCGTCTTATATAGGCTGCAAGAAGCTCATGAATGATCGTACCATTGCCATGACACTGAACTTCTTCCGCTCGTTTTAGGTCATCCTTGCGCTCCTCTTTATTTGCGCGACAAAAATTTCATTTTTAACGATAAATTCAATTTTTCTGTGGTAAAAGTTTATTCGGGTGACACATCCGATTTTCGTGCCGCAGATGTTCAAGAGAAAATTTTTTTGGTGCGGCAAATTTATTTGCGAAGTGAAATTAATTTGATGCGCGGAAGGCCACAGCCAAGGAAACTTGATGTGTGCGTTGGCTAAAGAATACAGCGATGACTCGAGAAACATTTAATAGAAATATGAACTCTTATACGACAGCTGCAGTGCTATTGAACTTGACACTTCAATGTCTGTTTTCTCCTTGTTTGTAGTACGGTCATCACATGATCTGATTCTTTTCATGAATGACTTCCTGACCTGAGTTTTTTGGTGATTTCAATTTCTTTCCATTTACTCATGCCGACTGCAGATTTTCATGGTGTGGGAAACTTGATTTCACATTTAAGATTATGGGATCCTGTCCAACAAAATTAGAAATGCCATTAAATACAAATCCACGTGAATGGGTGTCTTTGGATGCGGATATTTTAGATCATTAAATTAAATATTCGTTGATGTTATTGATGGTCCCATTGAGCTGCTGACGAGAAGATGACGTGGCATTTTCGTATGGAACCTCAATTTGCTCACCTACACACGATCTCCATCATCAGCCTGCAGCGATCGTTCAGATCAGCAATCAGAACAGATGGATGGCTTTTATTAATCAATATTATTTTACGAACTGGAAACGTTGAATGCATAATTTAATATTTCAGGTATGACCATTATTTTCAAAAAAAGTTTCGTTATTTACTACTGTAACGATCGTTGCATAATATTTCGTTATTTCGTGGCATGTGTACTTAATTTTATTTTTTCCTCAGCATAATAATGGCAGGTTTACCCTTCCGGCTGGCCTTTTCTTTCCATTTTCAGCTTTATTAAAAAGTCTGGAGCATTCAAATATTTAGTGTAAAGATAATTTACGAACGATTTTATGTAATTTTTTTAACATTGCATCGAATTACTAGCTATATTTTAAGGGGGCGTCTGGGGAAAAAAAGGTCCATTCATTGACGGATCTTCGTGAAACTTCGTACACATATGTGATAGAGCGAAAGAGTAAAATTTTGCTCTTGCTAAAAATTAAAAAAACATGAAATGAAAAGAAAACGGCAGAAAAGGTGTCCCTTATATATCTATCTCTTCCTTCAATTCACGTGCTACATCATCAAGAGAAGTATTAATGTCACTTAATTGCTTAAATCGCAAGTTGACTAAAAATTTAAAAGCAAATAATAGTCCACAAAAATTCATATCTTTATAGAAAACGTTTCGGAGTCCAGCTCCATCGTCAGTTCGTAGAATCTAGAACATACATAGAAAGTCACAAGTTAATACAATTGAAAGCACAGAACACAATTAGAACCTAAATATTAATACAACTGAAAGCACAGAACACAATTAGAATCTAAATTTACAAGTAATAGGGCATAAAAACCTATCTATTCACAATTTCAAGGGGATAGGAGCTCACAGCTGAATTTAAACTGGGCCTAAGCTTAAAAATGTACAATGATTCTAAGATACGCAAATCTGAAGTACCGGAGGTAGAAGCTAACACCCGAAAGTCACTGTACGGTAGTAGCTTCTACCTCCGGTACTTCAGATTTGCGTATCTTAGAATCATTGTACATTTTTAAGCTTAGGCCCAGTTTAAATTCAGCTGTGAGCTCCTATCCCCTTGAAATTGTGAATAGATAGGTTTTTATGCCCTATTACTTGTAAATTTAGATTCTAATTGTGTTATGTGCTTTCAATTGTATTAACTTGTGACTTTCTATGTATGTTCTAGATTCTACGAACTGACGATGGAGCTGGACTCCGAAACGTTTTCTATAAAGATATGAATTTTTGTGGACTATTCTTTGCTTTTAAATTTTTAATCATCAAGAGACATATCATTCGATTTGAAAGAAAAAAATATCTATCGACTCTTAAGCCCTCTTTTCGATTTATTATTTTATTTTTTTTTTATAAGATTTATTTGAAGTTTTCACCCCCTCCCCCATAGTTTTTTTAATATATAATCCAAACCATGCACAAATCAGGAAAAAGGCTTCAAGAGTCGCAAGATATACGTTTTAAGCGAAATTAAGGTTTTCTTTTCTTCTAGGTTACAATCTTTACTGTGTAGATTTGTTCTTCATGGTGACTTTTTTACATTATTGAAGCTTACAACTGATGAGGGAACTTGTCTCCGATTGGTTTTTAACGAGTTCCTTTCAATTTTTTCGGGTTGCTAATACTCGGTTGATTCGCAATTTAAATTGAGAAAATAATGCTATAATACCAATTGATATATTATTGGTATTTACGATTCTGATAGTCGCCTTTATAGTGCGTAAATAGTTCGTATATAATACGAATAACGTGAGCATAGTAAGCTTATCTCTTAGCAAGGCAAAGCACCTGCATATAAAATGCTTTCGAAATCGCCATGTTTTGAATATTAATAATTATGCCAGGCGGAAAATTTTATATTGATATTTTTTATTCATTAATTTAACCCATGACCTACTTCTTCATACTGGTTTGCACAAGACGCCGCATGTGGCCATGTCTATGCTCCCTTATGTAATGTGTATACCTACACGCAGGAGCCATGCCATGCCATGTGGTCATGTTTATGCTCTCATGTGTATGCATTCATGACCACATGGCAATCATGTATATGCATGCATGACCACATGGCACTCATGTGTATGCATTCATGACCACATGGCAATCATGTATATGCATGCATGACCACATGGCAATCATGTGTATGCATTCATGACCACATGGCAATCATGTATATGCATGCATGACCACATGGCAATCATGTCTATGCATGCATAACCACATGGCAATCTTGTCACGTGTATGCATGCATGACCACATGGCAATCATGTATATGCATGCATGACCACATGACAATCATGTGTATGCATTCAGGAATATAGGAAAATATTTGTTCCGCTTTTACGTTGATGATTTAAATCTCGAGTATCTGATCTGCTCGTTTATTTGCAGTTCTTATCGTACATTTTCCTGCAGATTTAGGTTATAAAGCACGCGTGAGAGAAGTTTCTTAGTTGTATTAAGTTGCTTGTAAGACTTGCACAGCTTTAACGGACAACTGCGTTGATCGATGAAATATGTTACAGTTTGAAATGTTCGTTTAATTTTTATTGTTGATGATATTTTATTGCCCTGTCGACATTCTTCTTTGCACAGGACATCTCTAGGATATATGCTTTTTAGCTCTCACCATAACTGTCAAAAAATACTTGAAATAATTTTCCAATTAAGTCAAAAATGTTCCATCCACAAATTGTAAATTATGAATAATTATTGCAGCTAATATTTTCCACTCACAACATAATTTTTCCGAACTCTTATATGAATATTTAACACAATTACGAGACATGTCACTGAAGCTTAATTGACGCCAGCGCGACGCTTCCCCGTGAAAATTTGCAGACGCGGCAGCTTCTGATTTGGAGTACCAGAAGCTGGGGCGACTCTAAATTTTGTTAGGGTTGAAGGCGACAGTAGCGCCCGCGGCAGCTGCCCGCGCAGTTTCACTGGTCAGGCATGGGGCTCAGCGCTCAACCGCAGCGCGCGTTACGAGTGACCGCGATAGGAAAAGTTTTTCTCTAGGTCACATGAAGAGTTATGTTACGTTTACGTGCCTTAAACTACTTACCCGTAATGCTTAGGCTATCAGGGTACTTTGGTAATAAGGCACCACGATATTTTGCTTAGTACTTGGGTGAGTGCTTGAAAAGTTTTACTGTAATGAAAATGTTTTGCGTTGCACATGCGTGTTTTCAAAGGTACAAATTTATTACCAAATATTTTTAATGCCCCAATATTTCGTGGCTGTTTCATTTACATGCCTGTTACATTTCCATACCTGTTACATTTCATGAATGTCACATTTCATGCTTCCGTTTTAGTGGGTACAGTTATTATTCAATACCATGCATTTCATTCAACACTATTATTTCTGAATACATGAGTTTGTTTGTACGAGTGGTTTGCGGTCAGGATGCTACGTGCGACTAACCTCGTGACGTCATCAGCGTCTAAGTGCTGCACTAATTGCACTTCAATTCACTGGCGGCACTTCTGCCTTTTTTCACGTGTTATTTGGAACGCGCATAAACTCGTGTAATTGCACCGATTTTTATTTATATCATATAGAATATAATTTTCTTGCACAAAAGAAACGTGCAGTGATGTTCGATGGTAAATTCTACTTAGATGCTGTAATCTACGTAAAAAACTATGATTGCCCGCAAGGAAAAAAAATGTACGGCCACCAGCTAAGGATTCAGTACAGTTTTTCCTCGAAAGTTTGTCTAGAGTCTATTGAATGTTTTCCAGGTCACGCGTCAGCGCATACATAGAATACTTGCACATACGAGTATTGTGAAGTTTTTAACATTGCGTTTCTTAACTTCATCGTTGAGTAACTTGTGTCTTAAATATATAAACAGAAAAACGTGAGGATTCAGTAGGTAACTCCAAGGATCTAATCCCTTTATGTCCCATGTTTTTCTTCCTCCAAAGGTTGAAAAAATGCAAATAAACTGAAACACCTTATTAGTATCTATTAATATTAAAATAATATAATATAACTATAAAATTTTTCGGTAAACACATTTCGCACCTGAAATTCATATCATACGACTTCAGACGCAATTTTATTTCATGAATACACCTATTATTTAGCGAAAAATATTTTTGGCTGTTGCTGGAACTACCTCGACTTGCGCTTTCACCCCTCGAGCCTTCATCGCGTAGAAACACTTAACAAACTGAGTGACCTTATAACATCTAAAGATTATGTTGAAGGGCATCAAATGTTTAAGAAATATGTGCGATTTTCGTGCTGTATCTGATGCGACTAAATCGCCTTTTAATGCTGTCAGTTCAGAGGTCACATCATGCTGTGCTTTGCTCTACGTACGTTCTGTATATACGCGTGCACAATTTCAATGTTCTGCATTACAGCTTAGCTAAGCGATTGATGGCCACGGTCGAGCGACAACAACGCATTGCAATAGCGCTCCGACTAATTAAGTGTTACAAGAATAAAGACAATATTCCTATTGTGAATCATCTCGCAAATGGCTAAATCAGCTGTCTTTATTTTTGGAAGTGTATTTGTCCCGGTAAAGGCCACAGCCTGAACACCTGACGTTGCATGCATGCAAAATAAGTCAGCATCGCTGGCCTCTAAATGTGAACGGCTTTGTCGGAGCAAAAGTGGTTCTGGTGAATACTAAGGTAAGGTGTTGGTATTAATAGTCAGTACGCAAGGTGTTAATAAATTACAGGTAAAAATTCTATGGGAAGAAAAAAGTTGAATATACTGGACCTGTGCTGGTTATTGATGAAGTTGATCGTTAATATTATAGGAAGTAAAGGTGAAGCCTAAATGTCGCTAGCAGTACAGGGTATAGTAGAGGAAAGTAAAACGCACACACACACACTGGCCTTGAATTTGGAGGAGTTAAATGGTTAGAAAAGAAGGTTGTTTTGCGAGCTGGTATGAAATTACTAGGTTGCCCCTGAAAAGTGCTAATGATCATTTAGTGGAAGAAAACCTGTTAAGTACTAAGGCAAGAAACAACTATTGACAGAATTGGTTTTGAGTCAAACATTGAGACGGGGGCCTTGAATAAAAGCATACCGGTGAAAAGGAGCAATTTACGTGCTAATAAATCCTTATGTTCTGCGGTGAATAGTGCAAATACAGGAACGCTGGAATGATTGACATTCCGTGTACTATGTTAATGCCGCAACGCACTTGAAATTACATCAGTTGGAAAAATGTTGCTTGGGTTCAAATGAAGCAATGATTATAATTACCAATCAAAACTAAATTCGCTTATGAATTTGTTTGAGCCAATAGTTGCTCGTAACAACTTCATTAGAAATTACAATGCAACAAATATTATTTTAAATAAGCTGATATCCTTATGAAAATTTGTACTGAAATAGAAGTAATTATTTCCATGCCAATAGTCGAATGACTCTTGAATAGGCGAGTAGTTTTGCTGATTACACGAAAATTCAGCTTCCGTGTAGCTATTCCGTTCAGCTCTACTTACACATGTCTAGTAATGCATTAACTCAAAATAAGTTCATATACTGAGTTTCTTCCACTTAGTCTATTTAGCCTTTTGCCCTCGGACATATTCGTAAACGATAGCAGAATTTGTCCAAGCAGGTTGAATGAAGACCAAATAATTTGTTTTATTGTGAATTTTCTTATTATTTGTTTTAATTATCGAACAATATTTTTCGTTTTCTTAGTCCGATATGATATTTCCGATTTAGGACATATTATTAATCGTATCTAAAATTTTTAAATGTCTCAACAGATTTCGCAGATATCTTTAAATGTCATTGGGAAAAAAACACGTCATGACAGTAAAGTGCAAAACAGGAAGGCATTTTCCCAGCGTCCAAGAATTTTTTTTTTCAATACGAATTCTGAGACAATTAAAAATTTTCCAAAGTTAGGGATTGCATGAATTTGAATTTAAGTTGAAAACTGACAGACTCAAGCCGCTGTGCAACATATTTTGTGAATACTCATATATTTTGTGATGTGATGCCTAGCAAGCGGAAATATTTTGTAGTTTCGGAATAGGTAGTGATATTAAAATTGGTTTCCTCTTCGAAAAAGTGTAGGCTGAGCTCTGGGATAGATCTTGCAACGCTTGTGTTCATATTTCATTAAGAAATATATCTCAACTCCGACGTAGGTTGTACTTACGTATTAAAAAGCCCGCCTGCATCTGTCAGTGACCCTGCCTTGAATGGTAGTACATTAGCAGTCATTGCAGTTGTTGACCTTCGTATTTCAACGAGGAAAAAAGTTGCGCAAGATCCAGCCGAACCCAAAACGCAGTCCCATTCCTAGACTTTCCCTTTCTTGCGCTCTCCTGCGAGTCATGATGTGTGCCTGAATACCAACGCTCCTCTCCCGCCGCTGCCGGATCACTGTGAACTTAGCCTTGTTCTTAGAGATAAATTGTGGATAAATTCGTTGATGAAATTAATGATTTCTTTGAAATCATGTTTCATTTATATTAAGATTGTTTTTTTTTTTGACTGAATATGGGTATTCATAATTTTTTTCTAACTTTGTCATGTATTTTCTTTTCATGTATTTACTTTACTTTTTGTCATGTATTTACTTTTACAAAGTTAGAAAAAAATTTTAGACTTTTGTCATGTATTTTACTTTTCAGGTAATTACTCACACTTTTTTCGAAATCGTGACCATTATCGGGAAATTTCCAAGCCATTTGTCATTGTTCAAAATGGTTCAATTTCACTTAGAAAATTTATTTCGGCAAGGAACGCAGCCTTTGCTCACAGGCAGCGCTGTTTGCGGACCATTCAGTCAAACACACACTTCGCCGATTATTGATGGCGCTTACACCTGAAACAAAGGCTTCTCAGATGGTGTCTGGGCTCGTGGTCAAGGCGTGCCTCTCCCTCTTGATTTTATTCGTACGTTGTGCTCACCTAAAACATCTTTTTGAGACCATTTGCGATCTGCCGTGTTAACTCAAGTGACTCGACACTCTTGAGCCCGAGATCAGCAAACTGCATGGAGACGTCAAATGCTCGAACTTCCTATTCGGTATAAATCATTTCTCTTTTTTGGTTTGACATGCCCTTATTTGGTGAAATTTTATTCACTCAATTTTTATTATGTTATTTTGTGTGCATAATTAGCACTCTATCTTGGGAGGATAAGCTCTTGGTGGAATTTTATTTGCATGTTCGGTTTTCCTCAATTTTTATTATATTAGTTTGTGTGCATAATTAGCACTTTATCTTGAGAGGAAAGGCTTTTTACCATCGACTATTTTGTATTATATACTCGTATTTTATACAAAGATCGTTTCCGGCGCTCGCTTGATTTCAATTTTCAATGATAGAGTTAAATAATTCTAGGTTCAACTCTCAACAATTTTTCAAATTTATTTTGGGGGGCTTGGCCAAATTTGATTTACCTAATGCTGATAAATGACTAATTTAAAAAGTACCAATCATTTCCAAACAATGTGGCCAGTGGCCGAGAATGAATGCCTCCACTCTCACTAAGCAACAACGAATTGCAGAAGACGACACTGCATCTAATTAGGAATAAACACGCTGTGGCCTATTTACGCGATACTCCAACCTAATAAGTTACAGGTTAGTTAAAAAGTCCCAGCAGGTGACTGAGGTTCATAAATCACAAACAAGTTATATTTACAATCCCTCTGAGATCCCTGTATTGTAGGAGTTTAAGATGCCAGTGAGATATCAGATCACACTATGAGGTTTCAATTTCTGAGGCATTCCACCTTACGTCCTAGCCGTTGAGCTGGCAGTTCACATGTGAATACAAGAATTTTCTGGGGACGGAAGCGTCATGACGACAAAAATATAGTTTTTATAGAGAAACAAGATATCAGCTGTAAACTGCATGATTGGTTATGTGGCATTCACGGCCACAGAACTCCACCTGACCTTCGCAAGAGAAACCTGCATCCAATCTCATTAAGTTCAAAGAGTTAATAATTAGAGATCTCAGTATCACTTCCTGGAATTTCATGTTCACTGGTATCTTGCTTCCCAGGTAATACAATGAATAATAAATCGTTCCCTCAAATATTTTTCGATCGTTTTCTACTCAACGTTGTTTCTCAACTTCCATAATTTCTGAGAAGAATTACTCTAATTTCTAACTTCTTTCTTTTTGCTGTCCTCACCCGTGACAGGTGTGTGTATCCATTGCCATGTCCAGATTATGGCATTCCTATTTAAAATAAAAATCACGATGTTTAATTTACGCGTTAATTGCGTTAAGTTTTCAGCACCAGCTTCTTTATAGTCTTTTGTAAATTTATTCGGTGAATCACGTGCGAGAAAGTTTAAAGTTTACTCACTTCAAGAGAGGTTGTAGAGAGGCTCGTGTTTACATCTTCGAGGAGTGCAGCCGCCTAAACAGTGGCAGCGCTCACACCGGCAACGCCAAACTGAACGCACAGTTCAAACACGTCGTAAGGAAAAACATCTTCCCAAGTGTGTTCGGCAATATTGTCTCATGGATTTGTTCTGGATAAACTTGGACTCCCCCCTTCTAGAGCATTGAAAATCTTTAAGAGTTAAATTAGGCTAAATTGGGCGATAATAATTTGTTTGAGACGTTATCACTCGAGCTGGAATTCGCCAATGCAGACGATTCTGAGATCGCGCTCCCCATGCATTTTAGGCCAAACAAAATGGAACCGCCTTTTGTAAGATTCAGGTTAATAGCTTATATTAACGAGCCTTTTGAAGAAAGGATAAGAAACATCTTTTCTTTTACCTCCGCACGTCGCACTATGAAACCTTGGGCTGAAAGGCTGACGTCCGGCCTCCGGTTGTCACAATTGCGTTGAAATGAAACTCAGTGAAGCTGAACTGATGATGTAGCGTCTGCGCTCCTTCCTCCATCTCCTCTTCACGTCGGGATAAAGAGGATTTCATTGTGCTTCCGGAGTGGTAAAATAAATGTAAAATGTTACTTTAGTGAAGTTTGCTCACACACTTCTAATCATTTATTAGAAGTGAATTGAATGAATAACCTACCAATCTGCTAACTTTAGCATTAGAATTGGTTCGAGCAAATTCATGATTGACAAAAAAAAACAATCCCTAAAATAAGTCTGAAAATTTCCCAAGTCGACTATTATTATTATTCGTTAGAATTTGCACCAATGATATTTATAATCTTTCTCCATAACAGATCGAATTCTGACACAAGGTTCGTATTAATAAGGAAAAAACTTGATGTTTCTACCTGTTTGAGATAGGATATAGAACTGATTCTCCTAGGACGCTCGATGACCCCGCGGCACACATTTTCTCGCATGACGGACGAGGATGCATCATGGCTCCCCGCCACCTCCCACGGCTTCTAAATAAAATCCTGCCGATGACAAGATGATGACAGCGTCGTTCTCACGGCCTGCGTTGCCTTGACCTCTTTATGACGTTCGTATCGTAGTCTCTCATTATCCAAATCTTTACATATTGTCTGTCAGAATTCATACTTTATATTTTTCTGATTACTTCCGGCTACTGCGTTTGCACTCCTGAGCTTCTACTGTCATGTAAAAGTCGTGTTGCAATGCATCTGTCATTTTCTGCTTTTAATTTATAGTATTTGCTCCCGTTCGCTGTTTCTGATTTAATTCTTCAAAATGTTTGTGTTTCTACTTTATTCATTACTTTTTTCCTGTTTCTTGCTGATCTAGTAACAGTTTTTCTTTTTATATTGTTCATCCATAGATCTGACTTATGTACCTACTACTTTCATTTCGATCGCTTCTATTATTCGTGTCTTGTTTTTTTTTATTAATACAAATTGATAAAAATTGATTGATTTATCCTTTACAGTTCTCCAAGTCAATCAAACATGTTTATATCTATCTATATTTTTCGTTTCACCCATGTCAGTTTCTGATCCATCTGCCAATTACTTTCCACTTTATTTTAGATACAAGAATATTGTCTGTTGCTATGCTTTTTGTCAATAGAGGAAGTTCAATGTTGATCTGTCAATGTTTTCTGTTTCAAGTCTACCTATCTAGATAGAACCAGTTTCAAATTAATGTGTTAATGCCAGTTTCTGACAATATTGATTGGTTCAATCCTGTATTTCGACATTTCGTCGCCATCCTAGCGAGCGCTTCTAACCCTTTCCGTGTTGGTTTCATTCACTCCTTAACTTCCTTTTGTAAAGATAGGAGATATATTCTCATCGGAAGCCAGATGAATATCACCTTCACTCATGAACTTAGATATTAAATCACTTGTGCACCGACGGGAACTCTCACTGTCCATTATCTCATAACTTTAGATAAGTATTGGATTGAAAAGTAGGGAAAGTGTCCCGTTGGCAAAGGCTAAGTGGTGGTCGCTCAGGGCTCAGTCTCGTTCCAGTGTCCACTAACAGATGATATATTTAAAAATGGCAGCTCTCTGTTGAATTTACTTTGTGAAGGTCACGAGAGTAGCTGAATATTTAAGGCATGTTCCGAAGAAGGCACTAATGAATTATTTTGAGTTAAAACTTATAAGTTTTGAGCTAAATGTCATTGTAAATCTAATGTTGGAAGATTTTTAGCTTAATGTACATTGAAGCAACATGTACCTCGAATGCATTGCAAATTATACAGTATACGCCAGACAGATACCTTGGGACAATTACCAAAGAATAATCTTGAATGCATTTCCATAGAAGCCAAGACACAGAGTGTTGTTCTGATCGACGAAGTTAGAGGTGTGCTGTGCCGAACTCCCATGTCAGCAGCAGCCGGCTGCCTGGTCATCTTGAATTGTGAAAATGCCAATGGAAGTTACAGTGCCGTTCCACTCCGAGACGTTGAGCCAGCGGAGGTAATAACTTGCGATCAAGTCCTGATTACTGAATACTGATCAACCACAATATGATGTGTATCCGGCCTTAATCAGTAGCATGTTGAACGTTGTCAGCTGCATGATGAAAGTCGTCAGCTGCATGTTGAACGTTGTCAGCTGCATGATGAAAGTCGTCAGCTGCATGTTGAAAGTCATTGAAAGTATGAGGTCGTCTGCTCACCAAGTCGTTAATTTTGTGCATGTGCTCGTCTTGCCTTCCACGCGCTATAAATGTTAGTAAAGTCGCATATGTAGAATGGTTGCTCACCGGCATGTAGGTTAGATAGATGTTTTCCTAATCTTATGGTTTGTACGAATGTTCGGTACATCCAATTGCTTATATGAATGTTATTCAAATCCTTCAGACTTGATATATGCATCGCTATTTGTATAGGACATATAGCAGATTAACTAAGTTGCATACCAATCATTACTTAATAATATTAATTTCCCATCAATTATTATTATTATTTCATGATCGCTTTGTTGAATAGATTACGCGTCTATTTGATGTCTTTTCCCGCACAAATTCAACTAAATTAGCTTGTATGAATTGATGCCAATAATAGGCGAACAAATTTGATCTCCTTTATTAAATATACTGACGTACGCCTAATAACTTATCACATAACGCACCGCCACACTAACAATTTCAAGCTAAAACCTGCTATAGCGATGAAGGGTAGTTTAGTCACCGTTAGTTTGACTGCAGTTCTACAGCCCTCAATGTTTTAAATACAAATTAAATGCCTTCGCTTGCGTTGACTAACTACCCGTATTCTGGTCATCGGCCAGACAAATTTTGTCTAAGCTATATCGNATGTTTTAAATACAAATTAAATGCCTTCGCTTGCGTTGACTAACTACCCATATTCTGGTCATCGGCCAGACAAATTTTGTCGTAATTACAGTATATCGTTTCAGTTATTGCTTGCCTTGTGAACGAATCATTTAAGTAAGAAATTAATTAATATCTAATTTCTTTACTAAAACGATTCAACGTTCAGCTTCTATTCGGAAGCCAAGAAGTAAATTCTTTAGAACTGATGTACGATCACGAATATTCTCAGGAACAACGGTCAATAATTACATGATCATCATGAACCAAAAATAAAGATAAGCAATTGATAAAGAAACCAGGATAAGCAACACTTTTGTACTGTTTTACACATATTTACAAATGTGAGAAAACTAATCCACAAACTTGCACACAAGTGCGTGCAGTCAACGCGAAAAGATTTCATTTCTTTAGTCCCTCATTTCTTGTAACGAATTATGCAGTAGACGACAACGCCTTCCTCCGCAGCGTCAAAGACACCGAACGAAAATTACAGTTGCTACACATAAAATCCATCAGCCATTCTTAGGATGCAGACCGGAATTTTTTTATAATATGAATTAACATGAACAGGGAACTCCATAAGCCTCATTCAAGAAGCGTAAGAAGCAAAGGAAAACACACACTCCAATAATAAACAACTATTGCTCCTCCACTGCTGTAAACAATTTTTATTTCTCCATTTATCGGACATTGGACAATAAGTGGTTATTTAACTTCTCTTTTAATTATCGAACGTATATGGCATTACTGCACCGAACGTAAACTAAGTTCTACCAGAAATACGGTGGCTCAGCATATTCGTATAAGTAGATTACAGATAAAAACATGGCGGCCAAGTTTTTTCTGTGGTTATAGTTTTTGTGGCAACAGAAAAAAAACATAAAGTGCATTCCCTCTCCTGCATGCGCCTCAGAAATGGTCGCTCAGCGCACGACGGTTCCTGCCTCAGACTACTACCTTCCTAACGGCGATCAAATTAGATAAATGAAGCCAATGCTAAAATTTGGAAGAAAATTGTATTCTATTTATTTTTTACGCAGGTTCATCAGGATGAATCTGCTTTACTGATAGCCATTATACTCATTGGATTCATATGCTTCAGAAGAATGAACGTGTTCCTTCCCGACACATAAGGTGAAAAGGCAATTGATTGGATTGTATCATAAGAAACATTCACTAGTAAATCTAAAACTGCTTTCGATCCTTCTAGATGACATAACTATGTTATCAATGTCACTGCCGTGACGTATCAATGTGATCGCGCTCTGCCGAAACCCTCTTGACCGATTTCACCCTCGAACAATAGGGAAAAAATTTTGTGCCGAATGGTTAGGCGGGCAAGTGCCGGAAATGAAAAAGAGTCTGAAGTTTTATGGAAATGTTTACTGTGGTTTCAATCCCACGAAAGCATTTTAGAAGCGCGCGCTGGTTTATTAACGTAAATGAATTACGTTGACAAAATTCGTGCCACGATTTTTAAAGATCAGGGCAGAGACAAACAAGAATATCCTGATGAGTTTCAGGAGTTAATTGACAACTGGACATTAGTCCACCAAATATATGAGTAGGATTTACAGGTCACTCTCGTGGTCGAAATAGAAAGCTCTTCACAAAAGAAGATGGATATGGCGGGGACGAGCTTTAGGAAGTGCCGGTTACTTAAACAATATCTATTACTAAACCATATCTTAGTTCTCTGTACAGTGCCAGCATCAAAAATAACAGCTTCAGAGCTATAAACATCATTAGAAACAGTAGCGGCCTCCATATCAAGAAATCAGTCACATTTATGTACAAAACTCTTGTCTCTGGAGATTAATAGAAGTTAGATCGTCCCTCTGGTTGAGGCAAGACTATGCTATAGTATCGTGTAGGCTTAGTATGTACATTGAGCTATCGAAGCAAGCAAGCAAAACGCATAGGCCACATGTGAGGTATTCTCTAGGAGAGCTAAAGACCATCTTACACGTAAAAGACTAGGATAAATATATTGATTTTTTTACATATCAAAAGTAACAGAGGACGTAGACCACTGGAGGATGTAGGGGCGTATTTTCCATGAAATTTAATTCTTATATGGGCGCCAGGACCAGGCTGTGCTTTTGGTAACAACCTTTATGATTGACAACCGCGAAACTTCAATGAGCAGACTGACCTTACCTTCTGTAAATTTACTTATCTTAATAATAGACATTAAGTCACTACAGGCGCACTCGTCTCAAGTTAAAGGTACAGGCGAAACTGCAATCAATTTTTTTTTGCTTTGCACAATGGCGAACAAATCTCTCTTGATAACACGAATGAATGTCCTCGGTTCGTTACAAAGACCGACACTCAAATTGTTTCGATAAATGGATTCGTACGGAAGCTTGCCGCTCGTACGCAGAAAATTCTATGTTTTTATATCAAGGGATAACTGCACGAAACTATCAGCGTTAATTAATTCACTTTCATTGAATTAAGATTACACATTCATTTATACCTGATAAAGTAAATTTATTTGAGAAACGTCTGAGTGCGCCTCTGAGACCTGAACATGAACGAGCAGTAACCTGCACGAATAGGTCCCTGCCCAAGCAGTAACCTGCACGAGCAGGAACCTGCACGAGCAGGAACCTGTAGTTGCAGTAACGAACTCTGCGACCTGGTCAGGACGAAATTTATTTCTCTACAAACCAAAACCCTACGTTACGTCATCCAGATTTGTTATTGAATTGTACTACGGAAGCGGACAAGGAAGGACACATGGCACTCGTCTTAATAGAATAGCTCTTCTATCTCATAAAATATATACGTAGAATATCTCATTACATGAAGAGGCACAGGCGGCCTTAAAAGCTTCTGCATGGACTTTCACTCGCGCGGCAATCACGTTGGCTTGTCATCGTAAAACTTAAAAAATGTCATTAAAATTCTACCAGAAATCAGCACTGAGCAGTTAACTAATAATGCCAACTCATATGACACTTCAAGTCGTTTTTGTTAAGGAAAATTATATCGATAATATAATAAGAAAATTTCGATGCTTTTCAACTCAAGATGAGGGCGAGAAATCTCGACTCAGCCGATGTGAACTTTCCTCAATATTCTATGAAAAAAAGAACAAAATTGAATCGTTCCCGGCAAATTTTTAAGCTATGACAATATATCAACGTCGAACAACAATTTTTTACAAGAACCTATCGCAAAACAACCAGCAAAACCACGCCAAGATTTTCACAGTTGACGGTAGGATTCGTAATGACAGTTGGTGTTTCGATATGTAGTATGCATTGCTTATAATGTGGATACTTTATTTAGCCGTAGTTTCATTTATTAGTAGCCTAATGGACAATATAACTTTCATTAAATAGAAACAATTCGACCATAGAATATATGAACTTGGCTAAGTGCTAATCATAAATTTTAAATTTGTAACAAACTTTCACAAAAATCTATTCTGTTATAGCATAGCGTTCATTTGAAAATGAGTTCTAATCAATATAGTGAAGCAATTTAGTTATACTATTTATCATTTTTTAATTTAAAAGCTTTAGATAAAATTTGCTAGGCTGTCAAGAGAATGCATGTGACAGGAAATTCCCCGAAATATATCGGGAGTCTCGTGAACACAAAAACACATCGATTTCACGTGTTGGAGGTACACTAATTTTCTTCGAATTGACACTCACCAAACATTGAAAGGAACCGTAGTTGTACACTGACTTTCTATACAGAACACAAACATCAATAAACACGACAGAAATGCTCCGGACGCGCGTATATCTCAACCCTTCCTTGCCGGACTCTTCGGTTAAACTATCCCTAAAACGCCGTGAATTGATTAACAAACTAAGGCTACCCTTAAGAGGGTGAAGGGGCTACCCTTCACACTCTTAAACCAGTTAGCAGCTCAATATATTGCCTCCTTTGCTATCTACTGAGAGTTATCGGATTCACGTAAAAACTTCAGGGCGGATTCAATCGTGGAAAAATCTGTACGTGGTCCTACGTAGAGTTTGGGCACGAGTGTGTTGACTGGTGAGCTTTTTGTACAGAAGAGGCTTCAGGCCAGCTTGTTGAGTGACGTCGTAGTTAGAAGCCGTCACAGTTACGTTCATGATTCATCATAAAGACATTTTCCAGTGTTTTCATTAAAGCTATTCGCCTAAAATAAGTCACAAGATCTTGTCACTTTCAACAGCGCTCACCAATGTAACGAGTTAGACAAGATTTTGGTACCACTTTGAAAAGAAAAACTTCCACGTTTATCTGCTTGAAATCAGCATCCTTTGCAGGGGCCGAATCAAAAATTGATGATTCGTGAGTCAAAGTGCCCGTCGACGCTTCCGAAATAAATTGAGTTCCACAATTTCTTCACAAGTTCACAAAGATTATTATGACATAAACGCTCGCCATGTCGGAATTTCGCTGGTCAATTATAACGAATAACATTAATACCGTGACGAAGGATCTGTAGGAAAGTAGCGTGATTGTGTATTGTGGTCCTACGTCGCCTTATTCTCGCAACAAATACTCGCACGACTTAATTTTTTTGTGATATCCCTGTAACGAAAATTCATCCGTCAGTGAATAATTCAGTGAGTAACCTCTGGGTATTGAGTTCACTGTTGAGTCCATATTGAGTCCACGTCACTAGTACCAGTGACGTGGAGTTCACTGTTAGAGTGACGTGGAGTTCACTGTTAGAGTGACGTGGAGTTCACTGTTAGAGTGACGTGGTGTAGGTGAGTGCAAGAGTGAGTGCCTGGGACCGGCACTAAGTGGACCAGCCGTCGTTGAGACGAGGTTTCTTGCTCAGCGGCGACGATTCGTAGTCCAGAGTGTGCGACCCGAGCGGCTCAGGAGACGAGTGTGACGAAGGCGTCAGGTGACCTGCACGTCATCAAGTCTTGGTAATATAGATAAATTATTTAATTATGCAAGGGATATCAACGATAGTTTGTAGAGATCAATTAAAATTAACGCCATTAAATGATGCTGGTACAGTCAAAGTCCTTTCCTTCGGCATTTTTGGCACCAGAATTTTTGAGCCCAAACCGCATGCAGTGCCTCCTTATAAGGAGGCGCTTCCCGCTATAGCGGAAACTTTCATGTATACGAACATTAGGATTGAAGTTAAATGTATTGCTTAGTTACTTTATTGCGATGCAAAAATAGTATCGGGTTGATCAAATGAGGTAAACGTGCTGCTGTTGAACAAAAATATGAAAAGTTATACAATAAAATTATTGATAAAAAATGAATTACAGAAGAACGTGAACGTTGAGCGCCCGGAGTGTTATAAAGCTTAAGCCCTTACAAGCCACACACTGCACTGAAGTTCACAACAATCTATTTTATATTCCAGGACTTACGAACTTAACATTAAATGACACCGCAGGCCAACCAAGTTTGTTCGTTGCGCTACATTTCACAGAATTTTCACAGAAAGTGCTAGGCTCTCATGAGTGGACGTTCCAGGTAAACCAAGTTTAAGACGAGCCAATTGAAAATTATTATAAAGCTAATTGACAGGTAATTGAATTAATATTGTAAGAAACAGTGCGGCTCAATATAGAGAAAACGTGAGCATTATTCGCAGTAGCCCTGCAAATCAGAAGGATTGTTTTGTTATGTGAAAGAATAATGTAGATTTTTAGCGACGGGGAATATATGACGTTAGTTCATAGCAATTAATAGAAGATATAGTTATTAATAGAGTATTATTAAATGACGGCAACATGACCTGAGAAATAAAGAAATAGTAAATGGAAGATAAAAAATTGACTGAATTTTGAATAAATAAATCTACCAGCATAGGAACGGCGCTGTGATGAAAATCGAACTAACCAGCATCGTGATGAGGAAATAGTGCCTGATGATGATGATGCTGTGGATGCTGCTGTTGTTGTTGATGGTGCTGCAACTGCTGTTGGTGTTGTTGCAGTTGATGATGTGACAAATGTTGTTGCTGTTGTTGCTGCGGTAGTGGAGACAAGTGTCCGGTATCGTTGTTAGATGGCCGCGTTAAAAGCTGTTGTTGACTGACGTTATTAGTGCTGTTGTTGTGGTGGTGGTGGTTGTTGCTGTTGTTATGGTGGGGTTCACTACGAGGGGGACTGATGGGTTCAGCTTTTATTCTGACAGGTGGGGAAGAAGTGGGAGGAGGCGAAGAGCTTGAGATACTCAGTTGGGGAAGGTTCGACGATATCATGCTGCCCAAGCCTTGCTGTAGCACTCCGGGGTTCCAGTGCTGTGAAATAAATGCTTTTCACTTTAAGGGAATTTGAAATATTTTTATTTGTAATCAGCATAAAAAATTCGACCGTATAACTAAGACGGCGAAAAGAGATGTAAAATGTTCTTCAGTTACTTTTTAAACAAGAATCAATTATTCTTTCAGTCATTTTTTCGTTTGTTTGCTTCGATTTTAATTTTGACGATAATTAAAATTAAAAAACAATGGTTATTTAACTAAGTAAAGACAATATCAATAGGCTTGAATTAAATAATTTATACTTACAATAATTATACTTGATATCAATAAATGAACATCACTGTAACATGCGTTTTTTTCATTTTAAAAGTTTGAACAAAATGTCGAACGAATTTTTTTTGGGTCGGATTTTTGCTAGAGAAAACGTGCAGCGGATGCACATGAGTAATAAAATTAGTTTACAATATTTCATCGCGACCACTCTTGCAGCTGCAGCTTGTCGTTATCGTGAAAAAGCACGAAAATTAAATTGTTGAGCCATTGTTTTTTTTTTGGCACCGACCTGGAAGTTAAACGTTTTTTGGCAACGCAGGTTCCTTTCATAGCACGTGCACGATGATCTTAGCTATTCTTTCAGCAGCCATTCAGCACAATTAATATGAGCAGGGTGGCCCAGTGGTTACAGTTCAGAGTACCAAAACTGGAGCAGCGAGTTGTGGGTTTGAGCCCAGCTACCTACTACAGTTTTCTGGTTTAATCGGCGAGAAGGCCGCGCTTTCGAGAACAGAAAAATCTAAGCAGTGATTTGCTTGTTCGAGACCGCAACAAGCTGAGAATATCCTACGATGTTAAGAATCGGCAACAGGTCTAAAAAACACTGACATCCTTACTCTACACTTAAGGTGAGCTCACTTGCTGCAAGGAGTTGATGTTGAGTGCGAGGTCAGCGTTGAGGAACTCCTGAGGCTGGAAGTTGTTGAGGGAGGAATAACTCATCTGTTGACTGACCTGACCTCCCCCTCCTCCACCGCCAGGGGTGGATGACGCTCCCTGCAACAATATTAATGTTATTAAACTTTAATAATATAGTGCGAAAGACTCAATAGTTGTTTTACACTCATACATTGCAACAGTTGTTTCACACTCGTACATTGCAAGAGTTGTTTTACACTCATACATTGCATCAATTGTTTTCAACAAAAACGAACTTAAAAACGAGCAGGCAATACGTATTTCATCGTGTAATAATTCACGTCGGGTTTTTAATTACAAATCTCATATGGCGGTGAATGTTGGACAGAAAATAATACAGGCATAATAATGTAGGGCCATGTAAGGATAATAACTTCACAAAGAAGTTGCAATTAAGATGAAATCGTCAAGCTCGTAGGCGTGCATATAAACATAAACATTTACAAAAAAATAAGAATCATGGAGCTATAAAAGAGCTCTTGATTCTAGAAAAGGAGCTCTTTTTGTTAGACGAATAAAATTTTAAGCAAAGAGCGGGTAAAGTAAAAAGATCCTATCCGCGACATCTGATTGTATGTGAAGTATTTTGGAGTACATTTGCAATTACTTGGGAAATATTAATGTATTCCAAGTGCTATAGTACTTTGACAGACTCCAAGGAATAATACGCAGTTACACGCACAAACTGCATCGCCATAATGTGACGTATGGCCATGGGTTCGCTTCTATTTCATTTCCCAGTAGCAGTTTCATTACGTTTGGCAGTAACGTTTACGTTTAAGTTCTCTAAACCAATCCAGTGTCGCTTCAATATTTGCCCGTAAAATAAAAATTAAACGCTTTGGAAAAATCAACCTGTAATAGTAATTCCTTTTCTTTTTTTGTCTGTAACTAACGTCGTGTAAGAATTTTACTACAGAAAATCAAAACAGAGAAACCAGAAAGCTTTTTCCAGCCAACAAGAAGCGAAATGAATAATATTCGATCCATTTTTTTACATTTTACCACGCCTTCTTCTCTGAAAAAAATACAGAGGGAAGTTTTGAGAAATTGATTTTTTAATTTTTTGCCTGAAATTGAAATTTTTGCCTGAAATTGAAATTTTTGCCTGAAATTGAAATTTTTTGCCTGAAATTGAATTACTTCAGGACGAGAAGAAGCCACTGACCGCGTGTTGGGAGTTGGAGATAAGGACCCTGAGGTGGGGACCTGTAGGGGACTGATGTTGCTGTTGTTTGGAGGTGTGGGCACGAGCGAGCAGACCAGGGGATGACGCGCCCCCTGAGGGCAAGGGGGACGTGGAGCCTGGGTACCCGTTAGACGCGGCGTTCATGTCTAACATTCCTGTAAACATACGCACAGTTGAATAACAGGAATATTTCTATTATTTCATCATTGCAGAAAGAGATTTATTATTTTATCATTGCAGAATAAGATTTACGTATGTCATTCAGTAAATAAATCAATAACGCTAATGATATTTTTGATGCTTGTGTAACATCCACATCAGGATTTATATATATTTTATGCACAAATAAATTTTAATTCTAGAATCATTTCAAAGTTTTCGACCTCAAATTGTAAAAAAATTATTTGAGACGTTACAGACCCAGACCGCCTGATGTCTTGTGTTCTAACAGACCCAGACCCCAGCTGATGTCTTGTGTTCTAACAGACCCAGACCCCGCCTGATGTCTTGTGTTCTAACAGACCCAGACCCCGCCTGATGTCTTGTGTTCTAACAGACCCAGACCCCGNAGTATAGCAGCCAAGACACGGCACACGAGTATAGCAGCCAAGACACGGCACACGAGTATAGCAGCCAAGACACGGCACACGAGTATAGCAGCCAAGACACGGCACACGAGTATAGCAGCCAAGACACGGCACACGAGTATAGCAGCCAAGACACGGCACACGAGTATAGCAGCCAAGACACGGCACACGAGTATAGCAGCCAAGACACGGCACACGAGTATAGCAGCCAAGACACGGCACACGAGTATAGCAGCCAAGACACGGCACACGAGTATAGCAGCCAAGACACGGCACACGAGTATAGCAGCCAAGACACGGCACACGAGTATAGCAGCCAAGACACGGCACACGAGTATAGCAGCCAAGACACGGCACACGAGTATAGCAGCCAAGACACGGCACACGAGTATAGCAGCCAAGACACGGCACACGAGTATAGCAGCCAAGACACGGCACACGAGTATAGCAGCCAAGACACGGCACACGAGTATAGCAGCCAAGACACGGCACACGAGTATAGCAGCCAAGACACGGCACACGAGTATAGCAGCCAAGACACGGCACACGAGTATAGCAGCCAAGACACGGCACACGAGTATAGCAGCCAAGACACGGCACACGAGTATAGCAGCCAAGACACGGCACACGAGTATAGCAGCCAAGACACGGCACACGAGTATAGCAGCCAAGACACGGCACACGAGTATAGCAGCCAAGACACGGCACACGAGTATAGCAGCCAAGACACCGCACACGAGTAGAGCAGCCAAGACACGGCACATGAGTATAGCTGTCTCTTATACACATCTAGATGTGTATAAGAGACAGCTACAACACTCACGCTAAGCTGCAGTACGCTATAGCTGCAGCACGCTACAACACTCACGCTAAGCTGCAGTACGCTATAGCTGCAGCACGCTACAACACTCACGCTAAGCTGCAGCACGCTACAACACTCACGCTAAGCTGCATCACGCTAAGCTCACCCTAGCACCGTTGATCTGTGATCGCTGCATCATGATGGTGAACTCTTCATCAATCTGGTCATATTTTGCCTCAGTGCGAGGCGTGAGACTGTAGTCTGCCTCGTTGTCTGGGGAGTCTGGGGACTGTAGGCCGTTCTTGTGCTCCTTCTTATTGAGCGCCTAATGAGAGGGCGGGAATTAGCAGCTTTTATATGACCATGAGAAACAGGATCAAATCATGTTGTCCATAAGTACAATTACCATGTATGAATAAGTGCTAATAGTCCGAGATGAATAACAACAAATATTAAGATAAAGTATCGAAAAATTATGTGATAAAATAGTATTTATTTTCATTTATGAAACAAATTGAGCGTGAATTAACGTCTTCGCGTACAGAGACGGTTTAGCCATTCTGAAAGATCTACGGATGGTCTGACTTTATAAGCAAGGATGAAGTTAAGATGTCAAGAATTCATCCATTAGGTTCAATGTGTTAAACTTTACAAATTATCAATTTGGGAAAGCTATTTCGTGAAGCAACTCATTTCTACCAATTATGAGCCAATATTGCAGACGTTATTTAGCTGTTGTGAATACTAGTCTGAATGGATGCACCATTTTCGCCTGGAATGTACCGAACAATTATGGCCATGATGAAATAATGCTTGGTTATTATAACATGTTCTATTATTACATGAATTCCGACAATCTCAGTAATATTTATCATCTCTTTATTGTCTCGAAACAACGTGGAATGTTTTGGTATTCATCAAAAAATGGCTAATCTAATCGCTTATGTCCAGTGGATTGAACATGTATTCATATTTGACCCACACTGTTATTTGAATGTTCGAAGTTGTATTATGAACATCAGGCGTGCATCCTCTGAGCACTCAAGTGTTTAAGCATCAGATACAAAATACGTCAATATATTTCGTTCCTTAGAACCACTATGGCCTTTGCTGACTTGATTATTTCTTTTACGAATAACTAATCACGTTTTTATGAATGATTATATAGCAAGTTAATTGTTGCAGGGCTTCAATTTCCAAAAAAAAAACAGAAAGCGCATTTGAAGTTTTCTTGAACTAAACAAATATAACACCTCCATCTTGATTAAATATAAAATACTCAGAAAGTCCTCATTCATTTAAATAAACTATCATGGATATCATTTTGAAAAACGTTCATTATGAGCGTTTTTCAAACGTTCTTGCAGCCATCATCTCAGATCTTCCGTGATGGCTTTGCAGGAATGGTTTGGCTCATGAATGCACGTCAAACATTCGTAAAGTTTACAACACCAAAAAAGCTGTTTATTCAAGCTACACATGCACGTTGCTAGGACATCAAATACAACAAGACATCGATTACTACGTACTCAAACTTGGACATTATTCGTAAGCACAAGTCACTAACTGATTCGAGGTCATCAACAAACACGCCACAAAACAACTAATGGATATGAATTACCGTAAATATTATTAAAAAGATTAAGACAAACTGCATCGTGGCTGAACATTCTAGATCATTGAAAAAAATGTCACTCACTTGTTTTACCTAATCTAACGTAATAATATTTTATTGAAACAAAATTGAACATAATTTGTTTTTAAAGACAAATAATCATAATTTGTAAATGATCTAAGAAATTTGTTAACCTGACTCAACACCTTTCGACTCATTTTTGATTTAGTATCACACTAAATATATTGAAATTTCGAAGTTTCGTCATTTCATGGATAAAATATATATTCTCTTTCGTTTAAATAAGTTATTTAGTTGAATACCACCAGATTGTTCAGAACCGAATAGGAATTGTAGATAAAAGAACGCAATTTATATTACTGGCAGAAGTAGCTTATAAGAAATGAGCAATTCGCAGGACTGAGCTGAGGCTGCAGCGTGCATTGATGATACGCAAGTTGAACTCGTTTCATTTACTCCGCTATCTCTGCCTTGTATTGGTGAAAACATGAATTTATCAACTCAGAATGGCAGTTTCTGACTGGAGGTAGTTATGATCGCTGTATATTCATCACAAATGAATTTGCCAATGACTTTTGAACAGAGGTTTCATTTAAATCCGTAGCAAGAAGGATTCATTCAAGTGTCAACCATCGACTTTCCTTGCAGTTATGTAGGAGTCAAACATATTTGAAGTACAGACGAGCCTTTTTGTTACCTCGACAATGTCATTGTTGGTGCGGGATTCATGAGGTTCGTTGTATTCAGTATACTTTAGTAGGACTTTATCCATATCCGTTGACGCGTACTGGAAGAGTTTGTTGCTCGAGTTAAAGATGATGAGGGCTATCTCGCAATTGCACAACACCGACAGCTCGTACGCTTTTTTCATGAGTCCAAATTTGCGTTTGGTGAATGTTACCTGCAGAGACAAACACGCCTCGCTGTTAGCAAACACAAACACAACAAATGGCACACATTAACAAGCAAACTAAAACAGTAAGGAAAAGAAATGTTATTAGGAATACGTATTCAAATGAGAGGCAGCAACAACAGCAACTGAAAACAATAACGGCATATTTTCATGTGACATTTCTCCTCCATCATTATTAAGGTACCGTACCAACCAATGTTCTATACCATCACATGGTATTGATTGATCCAACAGATCCGCTTTACAATTTTTGAAAAGAAGGCTGATCATTTGTACAGATAATAAAAATCTATGAGAGAGTTCCTATTCAAAGCGACCGACAGAAAAATTTTTTAATCTGAAATTACTACTATAGAATTAAGTGAATAGAGTTCCAGGTCCAAACTAATCTCGGTTCCATGAAATGAACAATAATGCAGATCAATAATGAAGGTCGGTCAGTAAACAATGATCGTGAAGAGAAATGTCGTCTGGTAATGTTTAAAGGATGCTTTGTATGGTGATTATAACGAAGATGTTAGTTATTCTGCTACTGTAGAAACACCTAGACACGGAGGCACGACACACAGACAAACAAACGAAATTATATAACACAGGAACATACACGTAGTATCTGAAAGCAAAAGAAACAAAAATTAAAAGTTTGATGAAACTGTTTACCAAAACTGGAGCTTCTGGAATAATGGCGTCTTGACGAACAATTTACGCGGTGGAACCGTTCGAGGTTAAGCGACAACCAATCAAGATCTAAGAATTACTGAAACACGCAAGAACTTGGCTCACTCTATACACGTCGTAGCCACGGACACGTTAAATATATAAAAATATTAATCATTCTTAAGTGTATTGTGATATCTAAATCACAAAGGCTGATATATTTCGATCAGACAATACTCTACGTATTAAACGCTCAAAGGCTTGCGACACGGAACGAATGCAAAGAGTGAATCAAGTTCGATTAGAAGGTTACGTTAGCAAACATTGATTTAAAGGTGAGCACCGAGAACACCTCAAAAGAAGAGGTCGTCACCTCGATGATATTTTTGTTGGTGAGAGATTCGTGAGGCTCGTTGTACTCAGTGTACTTGAGCAGCACCTTGTCCATGTCGGTAGAGGCGTACTGATAAAGTTTGTTGCTGGAGGAGAATATAATTAAAGCGATCTCACAGTCGCACAACACCGAAAGCTCGTAAGCCTTCTTCATGACGCCGAACTTGCGCTTGTTGAACGTGACCTGCATGGAAACAAGTCAATTTCATCAATGACGTTTGTGTCAGGTTATGTAGCGTTTTTATCTGACGTCAATATGGCGTCAGGTGAAAACGTATATTTGTGAGAAAATACTATTTGAGGGAAATTTACTGGAGCTTAGTTGCATGGTTCATATTGAAGTAAAGAGGACATACAGTAATGGAATAAAACTTCACATTCAAAACATTTCATGACAGGAAAATGACACGTTACGATCACATTATGAAAAATTAGAATGAAATTTGCTAAGAGCGAAGCATTGAGCGACTGGAGAACCTCGGCAGAAACTTGAGATTGTTCTGTAAAGTTAAAATCGATTAATAATTCAACCGTACTTGTGGATTATCAAGCTGTAGAAAAGAACAAAAAATAAATCTAATAGAATTGGAGAGACATGCAAGAATTAAGTAAGAAGAGGCAGTCACTGTAGGGACGCCAGCCATTTTAATTGGGCGTCTCAGCGCGACTCTTCAATTCACGATAAAGTATAAATTCTGCGAGGAATATCAACACATAAAATGTATTTATTTTACCTTAGAAGTGAAGGTAGTAACAATAGACGACCACGGTGAAGTTCTAGGAAAGTTTTCACTCACCTCTAGGAGCATCCAAGCCAGCCGAGCGATACCGTATCTTTCCCTTAATTATTGTTCAGTGTTCAAGCACAATACGAAATGACTTGACATTATAATTAGTTCGTGTGCCATCTAAGCTGAATAAAAATATTTCTACTGTTTAAGACACACACTTCAAGAAATGATGTCCTCAATGCTAGTAATTGAGAAGAGTACCATCAACGAAGACATGAAATCAAGCGATTATTTTCAATTTCGTTTCTGCATTTCTCTAATGAAAAGAACTCAAAATAAATTCTACATATTAAAATCACACCGCAGGATGATAAGAGTTTGACCTTGAATAAATTTTTACTCAAATTGCTTTATCTTTCTCAACAACTTCAAAATGCTGTTCTGTACACCAACAATTAATGATCGATCTGCCTAATAAAATATTACTGTTCGAGACGTTTCAGCAGCAACCTCATTACTTCAAACGAACATGACAGACTCTGACTTGAGCGAAGTGACTCTCAATTGGTGAAAACAAAGCACCAACCCGGTCATCAGTTAATCTCAATTAACTTTAGCGTCTATGCCACATAAGTTGCCACTCAGCAGCTACGCACTCAACTCGCCGCGCGTCAATAGAAACCGTATATACCGGTCAGAATTAGTAGATCAGTATTATGGCATATTTGTATTGTAGTGTTCGGCGTCCACATAAAACTAAAAAAATGTTTCGATTGCGCTATAAAGGTGTGGCTTAGTTTTGCCAATGAAATAAATTGTTTCTTGCGAAGGTTAGCGACATAAACGCTGTGGCGAAGTTAGTGGCATTGACGGTAATGAAGAGAGCTTACGTGGGCAGAGCAGAGAGGTTTGATGGACAGCATAAAGTTTGAGTATAAGAGCCTGGCTTGATGAGCTCCGAAATACACGGCAATGCACTACAGGTCGTAATCATAGATCGTGTTAACGTTTAGCAATCGATTGAAGCTTCAAGTAAGCAAGGCAACGGCTGAAGTGATACTTAAAAACTTGTACCCAACTGAGCATGCCTATATAGACAACAAAGTTAGAGTGATCATACTAAGACACTTTTTCGAACAACTTCGGGGTTTTCGGACGCGAAATAAAAGTCGTCCAGACAGTATTTTTGTACTCATTTTTTCTGTATGATAACAGAATACGCAACAGAGAACGAATTTGAAAGCCTTTCACGCAACTATTTTCGCAATAATAAGTAAAGATGGGAGAAGTTTAATACAATTTTATTGCTTTTATGTCTCGACACTTCAGACACTACGAATAAAATTTTTATTTGGCGCCGCTGCAAGGGACGCAAAAACTGCCATAAAGTTGCCTGTGTAATAGTTGAGCTTAAATTTAGAATGCTTTGCCTCCAGTTCCACTTGGTAAATTATCAAAGAGACGATGAAACACGCCGCCCAAGATTTGCAAGCAGGCACGCAAGCGCGTGCCACACAACACGCACGCCACAAGCACTCCTACGACGTACACAGAACTGTGTACGAGTAAACTACACGCAGCGTAAGAACAATAGAATGAACAATGAAATTATAAACACCGTATACGCGATGTGATTATAATAACCAACCAAAAGGTTCATTTACAAGCTCGCCAGAAAATCCCTTGACCTTGGCATGACCGCCCTAACGAAGCTGGTCATTTGAATAAATTGCCGAGCAGCGACCTTGAGACGCGTTATCTTTTATGATCCGCTAGCGTAAAGCGCCCACTTGGTGAGTTAATGGCCACGATTAATTGATATGGAACATGACCAGCTAAACCCTGCAGTGGCAAGGCATGTAACAATATAATAACAAATTCAAATTCTAGAAATAATTATGCTGAGTATGTTAGGCGATTGCGCTGAGGGTGTAACCCAAGCATGCAGTGAACAAGGCAGTAGCGCGCATTGACTGTTTGCAATACATGGGGAATCCGAGCGAATACGAGTATAATAAATAGTATTGTATTGTAGTGACTAGGGCACGGTACACCAATATAGAGGCCAAGTCACCGCACACGAGTATAGCAGCCAAGACACGGCACACGAGTATAGCAGCCAAGACACGGCACACGAGTATAGCAGCCAAGACACGGCACACGAGTATAGCAGCCAGTGTGCATGGTAATATCAACTTATCAAACCGGTCTTCAATCGAGCAGCAAATTAGCTCCTTAATTCACAGAAAATATTGGAACAGGAAAATATAAATATATGTCATTAACTACAAAAAAGAGGGCAAATGAGTGCTTGCATGTTATTTGCAACGGGAATTATTTTATTTTTTTTTTTTTTCAGGAGAAAATGTGGCATTTTTCAGTACATTTTTACACAAAAAAGCTCTAGTTTAATAATTATTACATCTGAATAACATAATCTATTAGAAGAAAGACTTAACCGCTCAAACAAACAGTGAAAATAACCGTTAGTCACCAGCAGAGAAGTGTAAAGACGCAAGTAGTGGGGCAAATTTTGCAACGATGATCTCACTAATGACAAATGCCAAGAGTGAAGTTGTGACGTCAGCTCGACCAGCAACAACACATACGAACAAAGAGCAAAGCTATAATGGTCGTCCGAGTTCACATTTAGACGTGCCAGGTTAACTTTAGAGCTGCTGACATAATGTATTAATGACGACGCGTGGGGCACTCGCTCAGGACGCTGCTTGGAACTTATGAATTTCGTTTTTGCATAGGCATATCAACTGAAAGGTTTGCACACAACCGAAACTTTTACATTGCTTTTAAATCAACTTATACAGATACGATACATATAGCTTCATCCATTTGGTACGTTTATGCTTTCTAATTACGGACTGAATAAATTGCACTAAACATTAACTCAAATATATATTTCATAATATTTGACAATATGTTTGAAGAATATATGATTATATATGATAAATATATTCATCAGATATTGAAGTTAATATCACATACTTCCTAGTAGTAACAGCTTCTATGGCTCTTTCCCCGATGTTAAATGAGGCGGCCGAGCGACAGTTAGGCGCCTAGAGATTACAGATAAAGTACTCATTATACTTAATTTGTCCCCAGAAGCTGACCGTGCGGATAATAGAAAAAACTGAAACGTCAGGGCCGACGATGCATCCATGCTGTGCATCCAACGAAGGACCATCCAGATGTCAGTGGTCGAGAGAAGGTCAGGAGCTCAGGCGACTTAAACTTGACATTTAAAGACAAGAAAAACAAAACGCTCGTATCAACAACACCGAATCAAGTGAGAATTATTAACGAGTTTCACTTTAAAAATGCAAATTACGACGGGAGCCCGTAATGGGACTTCTAATCGATCATGTGTTCTTAGACGGATGGCGACGCGAAAACGAAGCTTTGATGAAGTGAAATTCTGCTATTCACTATATAACGTGATGATGAAACTGAGAGAAACGTGAAAGTCGAATCGAGTAGTGTCAAATGATCCTTCATGCATAACAATGATTTTCAGAAGAAGTCATGCGATCATATTAGAACAACCAATCAAGAGATTACCGGAAACCGCCCACAAACCAACGCTGGCGATCGCCGTACACAAAGTAGGAAATATTGAGGAGGTCGAGCTGCAGCTCTCATTCCCTCGAATCTTGGACGGATTATCGGTGGCCAGAGAGCGGCCAAAGCTGGGCCGGCAATAATTAAATCATGATTTTGATTACGGTCACGGTGATGCATGCTAATGACAGGACGGCATGGGCAAAGGTCCTCTCCGTGAGAGGCGGGGCTGGCTTATGAAGGGCTAGCGGGGCTCTGGGTTCCTCATAAACAGGGCAAGATGGCTGCCAAGCACGGAAGCAAAAACTGTATCTTATACCCAAACATGATCCAGTAGAAATAAGCTTGGTCGTTCAGATTGTACCTGCCGTATTTATTACAATATTAACTGCAAAAGAAACGAGTTCCATCTCATAATTCGCAAGGCTTTTCGTATTTTCGTCTAGAATTTAAGCCTATGCAATTTACACCTCCAAACGACAATTAACTACCACACCAGAACACTACCTAATGAAAGCTAGCATTCTATTCCAGAGAAGGAATAACAGTCTCGAAGCCTCGAACTTTATACTCGTAATACCGGGATATTCACTAACGTGAAATATATTCTACGTCTCAACATATACATATACTACGTCTCGTCGGCGCGTCATATAAATGACAAGCACTAAACATCTTCGTTCCTCAGCTGGACAATCAAGCAAAAACGTTTCCGTATTCCTGGAGAATTAGCTATAGACGGACTGGTCCCAGCAAATGTAATGAAGAAATAAGCTATAAATTACGGCATGTGGTGCATTTAATGAGGACAATTGTGGTCGGGCACGAGAAATCGTCAAGTAAACTGCGGTCGCCATCCAATCAGACCGTGCTGACCATCAAGCCGCGCAGACCCGTCCATTGTGTATGACGTCACTACACGCTCATCACCACCGCGGGGCGCAGTTAGCAAACAACGGCAACCTTTGTCATCAAACAGCAGGCCTCTTTGACAAAAAGCGGCAACAGCGAACGCGTCACCCCAAACAAACGCTATAAACCTGTCAAACTGAAGGAATCTTAACAAAACAGAAGTGAATCTCTGCTCAACCACGAAGATCTGTCATTAAACGGCAATTTATATTAAATTAGATCATCCTTTACCACGTATATAATCGGGATCACCTGGAACAACAGCAAAGTTACGGCAGAAATATGTGCCTATCTTTATAAACGATGTATGAATATAATAGACAGCGTCTCCCACGGGACATTTTGCAACAAAACACAGGCATGACCGATTCAAGCTGGAATTATCTCTCAATAAGACTTTTTTCATTCATTTAAATTATTATAGGTAAAGATTGATTAATCCCTGATAGGTGAAGATTGATTAAATCCCTGACATATTTGAACTGAATTTAAATTCACTATTAAAAACCAATAAAAAATTGAATGAAAGACTGCCTCACATAAATTTTCCTGTGCCATCGGTACTTTTTATTAATTAACCTAAGTTGAGCCAAAATTTTAACGCCAAAATGTATCAGTTTGAAGTATTTTCAGACGTTTTTATACGTTATTAAAAATCGTATAGTTTCCAATATCCAAGACAAAAAGGATGAACAGCGATTTTATCATCCCTGCATATTAGTAACAGAAAGTCGAAAATTTTCCGAAATAATGTAAAAAGAAACTTGATGTATAGAGCATATTTTCCGAAGTACACAAAGCCGAACTAGATATATTAAATAATTTTTTACGTTGAAATAAAGAATATAATCGATTTTGTTCGCAAAACTGCAAAATGCAGCCAAAGAGTTCCACGTAAAAGCGAGGGGAGAGAGCGCCGCCTCTGGGAAGTGGAAAACCTGATCGAAGCGCCGCGGTTCCAGTGAAAAACAGAAATCTAAAAAATATATTTGTTTTGCTCTCAAGGTGATTCTTATCAATCATTTTCAAGCCTCGTAAGCACGCTAAGTAATGAAAACCGAAGAAACCAGAGAATTGTTGACAATTGTTTTCAGCCTCTGTAGCATCTCTTATATGTTCTCACAGAAATCTAAAAATATATATATATATATATTTTAAAGCTCTTAAGGTGATTCTTATCGATCATTTTTGGAGCCTCAAAAGCACGCTGTGTAAAGAACACCGAAGAAACCAGAGAATTGTTGACAATTGTTTTCAGCCTCTGTAGCATCTCCTACAATTGTTTTCACAGAAATCTAAAAAAAAAATATATTTGTTTTATAAAGCTCTTAAGGTGATTCTTATCAATCATTTTTGGAGCCTCGTAAGCACGCCAAGTAATGAACACCGAAGAAACCAGAGAATTTTTGAAAATTGTTTTCAGCCTCAGTAGCATCTCTTACAATTGTTTTCTTCATCCGCATCTCTTACCTTCACTGTTAGTGCTTGAGAGCAGAACGCATAGAGGCTGACTTACCTCAACGGTAAAGGAGACGAAATGAACAATAAAGTTCAGTGATCCATTTGAACACATAAGTTTCATACAGGAAGAGATTGTGTGTCGTCCTCGATATTTTGGTAACCAGGTAATGAGCAGCATAAATAACGAAAATATTGGACACGCACTCTTCGCTTAAAACTATTGAAAACAAAAATAACCATTCCGGTATGCCTTTAATAGTATAAACACACGTATTCAGTCGAGTCTAAGGAAAATGCAAAAATTTTACGAATGTAGTGGACATGAATAAAAACTCAATGCAAGAAATACTATTATTTTGTTCACCTAACTCGCAAATTGTTTGAACAGAAACTTTTTCTTATTATTTCGAAGTTTTTTTTCTTCAAAAGCCGCAAGCTTGTTATTCACAAACAATAGAGCAACACAGGTTGTGTGCTTTACCGCTTACAGGACCAGGGTCGCAAGGAGCCTGGAAGATGCCATTAGAATCTTTGCAAGTTTTTTCTGGAATATAAAATAAGTAAATATTGTACCGAAGAATGCAATTAAATCAAAAGTTGTCAGATAATAAAGAAAATTGGATATATGAACTAAACATAAAACGAAAAATTTTTGGGAAGCATTAAAAATTTAATTTCTGTCTGAAAGCTGGAAAATATTGAGTTGAAGATTACATGCGTTAACTTGACGGTACATTTGACTTAAAAACGGATAATATTGATGTATGATGCACGCACGCCGGAATGGTTCTTTCCGTACTTTCAAGTTACGTGAAAAAATTATTTAGTAAAACAGCATTAAAAAAACACCGAATATTAAAGCGACTTACTTGTCTGTTTCGCTCATCTGTAATGCGCGAGATTTGTATCTTCTTCCGCCCCATCTTGCTGGCTGTGGTCGGTGTCCTCTCACAACTCTCAAGCTTGAGTGACGCAAAGTGCGCGACGGTTTTTTCGTAACCGCAAAGACGGTTTGCCTAAACGTGACTCTTTTTTAACACAAGGTTTTAGGTCTTATAATTTTTTTGAATTTAAGTACAAGCATGGGATGATATTTTATAGAATTTCCTAACTTGTGGTCACTTCAGGGTGCGACCAAGCAAACATTTTCGCTATCGTATTAATAAATGTCGCCAGTTTAGTGACGTCGATAAGAAGATAAAAGTTCCGCGAGCAATGTTACAGTAAATATAATAATAGTAATAATAAGGCGTGTTAAAAAGTCAAAGGACAGAAGGACACGGTTGCATATCACAGCGGCGGTACGACAGCTACAGTAGAGGGTGGTGGTCACGTACGTCAGGCAGGCTTGAGCGATTCAGTCACACAATCTGGGAAAACAAAAGAAAATTTACACGTTAATTTTTCGAACGATCAATTGATATTACTTGAACCAAACATTACACATACAACATGAACAACTTTGTAGTAAAATGTATGAAAGCGTAGAACAATATTGTTAGTCCACGGTAAAAAAGACGCACATTTCAGTATCTAATGGATACGCTCGAATGAAGGAGCTGAAAAAGGCAAAACGCCGACCGAACATCATCAAGATCGTAGAAGCAAAAGCTCTAAGACGTTAATCGAGAGTAAAACATGTGATGCCTTAGCTTGAGAAGATTCTTTTAAAATGAGACGTCTGCATTCGCTCCCTCTCCGGTCCAGCGTTTCGTGTTGCGACAATTTTCAATTTTTGATAGAGTGATAAACTTCACTTACTTCACTTGAATGTTATTAATAGAGTAACTTGATTACCCTCATCTGGTCAATAATTCCGGATTCATATATTGAACGCAAATCTCCACGAATAAACGGTATGAAGTTCTAGATCATTAAGCAACTAGTGTTACTTCTGCAGGTCGCTGAACTGAAAGTCAAACCTGACACAAGAGCTATAGAGAGTGAGGGCGACCGAGGGAGAGTAGGGACTGTGGTAAAAGTGCGGATAAGTGGACTAAAGAGTGGGAGAAAGAGAGGGAATGAAGAGACAAGAGGGGATGAAAAACCAAGGTCAGAGAGGGACGGCAGAGAGCAGAGAAGCGGGGGCGCCGCTCCCGAGATATTGATTGGCGAGAAGCGCTACAGGCTGACGTATGTGTTTTCGTGTATATATCGAGTGCATGTGTGGATCTATATGCACGTGTGAATATTGCGTGTGTGTTTGTGTGCGTAAGTGGCCGTGTATGAGAGCACTACTTGCGTAAATTTGTATCCCCGGAGTAATTTGAGTATTTAAAAAATAAACGTTCCCTTTCTCTTTTATCTTCTTCAGCCCGTGAGTAAGTAATTCGTAAACGGACACTCCATTTACAAGTCGAGCCAGAAAGAAATATTCAGCGAAAGAAATTGAAATGCAAAATATGAAATAATGACTGTAATAGTCTGAGAGAAATAAAAGTCTCCAACCATCACGCTCCGGCCGCTTGCCTCTTATTTTGCCTTGGACCACGCTCTGGCCTCTTATTCTCCAAAAACATTTCCAGAATTAAGATTACAAATTTTATTTTATGTTCCTATCGTACGGGGAACTCAAAATTCATTTGTATGTACCAGTAAGGGAAAATTGTCGTTTACGGCTATACAACTTGCACGGTCTTTATTTTAGGCATGTTTCAGGCAAATATGCTTCAACAGCAGCATACACAGAATATTGAGTCAAATATGCTGACTATGATTGAAAGAATGTAAAAAATAATAATATCGTTAAATGTTCCAAATTAGGTATTTGGAATTTACGTTTCCTGCAACTTTATTCACGGTTTTCTGGATTTTTTTAGTGTATTTGTGTTATGAGTAATAACATGCCTCTACCCACAAACTGACGCGTGAACAACAAACTTAATGATCTGTTAACATGTAGCCAAAATTTTTCAAACCGAAATACATCAAATTTTTACTATTAATACTATTAATTTATTAATATATTAATATTATTAATATTACTCAAATATTACTTTAAGTAAAATATCTGAAAAGTGAATGGCAATGGAAGGAGAGAAGCAGAGGTTGAACAGGTCATTAACATGACGGTAATGCGAAGCGATTGGGAAGAGATTGATGGGACAGCGAAGCCCAACGAATTTGGTACCTATTACCAATGATTTCTTTCCAGGCAATACTTCACGACAATACAGAATTTTCTTCAGAATTATGTTAAGAACATAAATAAATTTTCGGTGTTTTCCTTGGTTAATTCAATTTATATAAGCTTTTTTGGCTTATAAAAATCATTGAATTTTTTTTATTATAGTAAGACTACAGCATTGGGTTTGTATATTCTCAAAACTTGATCATTAAATAGAAAGCTGACCATGTTTAGAAATTGAATAGAAATTAGACATGTTAACTATCTGAACTTCTACCCGCTCGCTCCGGTGTGAATAGAAAACACTCCCTAACACTGACAGCCCCAATAGCAGTCATGGAAAAACGCTCAATTTCAGCCCTCCACGGCTGCAGCTGCCTAAAGCTGAGTGAAGTGAGAGCGGCAGCGCGGCTGAGCTAAACATTTTACGTTGTAGGCTTTCTGCGCCGCAACTTCAGATTTAGGCGTTTGGCATCAAATTCAAGTTTGCAGATGAGCTACAATTTTACAATACCGGTACTTCTGTTGAGATTAAAATTTGTAATCGGGTGCTGCCGTGTCTTTGCAACAGTAAAGATAAGATAAATAGAATTGAATCATGCATGTAAGGGTAGCGTAAATTTTAATTCAAGATTACTGAATTGTCGCTTATAGTTCGAAGGCGCAGCCGTGTTTCGGCATACAATATCAGCGGTATCGAGTGCAGAAATTGGTTCAGGGCACAGCTTTTTGTATAGTGACTACAATTTATGGCACAGGGTAGGAGAAAAGCATGGAGAAATTGAAGAAATTTAAATACAAAGCATGGAGAAAATGACATAGCCTGACAGAGGTAAAAGCCTCCATCTATCGCACTCTGGCCGCTTGCCAACCCTTTTTCTCCAAAAGCATTTACAGAACCTAAATTCAATTTGAATATCAGGAACAGCTCATAGAAAGTGTACAGCGCATGTAGCGACATTTGTTTAGAGACATATTACTCAAATGTTACGAGGTGAGACCGTAGACTTGTTATGACCTCAAACTTACACTGCCATTTAATTAAAAAAATCTACACTGACCACAAAATCAGTGGACTGTTGGATTCATTTTAATGTGCTCGCTCAATGAAGAGCAAAATAAATATCATATATTAATAGTTTTTTTTTGTATGACTAGGGCATTTGCTGTATGGAGTTAATGTCAGAATTTGACTCTTTCTTGACTCTTGTTTGCATCACTCAAATAACTTTTATTCGACCGTCATTAGCGCGTTCCTTTCCTTATGAGCCTGCATTGTGGTCTCGTTGTTCTGCATCATTGTCAAATTTACCATGGAATATGGACCCTAAACAAGTTTATAGTTTTCCTTCAGATTCTCGATTAAACGCATAATTGGGGACGAAAATTTCAAACATTAGCGGGATGAGCATGCAATTGCATTGTAACCCCTTTGGTAGAAAGAGATGGCACTTAGAGGTCAGGGTTGAAATGCGAGAAAAAAATCTATCATATAACCTCCCTCAAAAATGTCAACTGAAAAGGTAATAAATGTATTATCCCAGGAGGGAACCTTGATATGATTATCAAAGATAGTGTTTGTTGATGTGCGGTGAGGATTGCTGAGGCAGGATTGTTATGGGATTTGATTTCGTTGTAGTTTCAGTTCACGCGCGTTTTGGTTGCTGCGGCAGTTGACGCTATCGGCAGCACTGCTAAACGAGCACCAGGTACGTTGGCATACACTGAAATACGTCAATAATATGATTTTTAAATATTATCAGGCACAGGATACGCTTAACGTACGTTTAATTACGCGCATATATATTTCGTCG
>NW_025933360.1:0-598 GCF_000764305.2 Hyalella azteca
TGACAACAACTGGTGACAACAACTGGTGACAACAACTGATGACAACAACTGATGACGACAACTGGTGACAATAACTGGCAACAACAACTGGTGACAACAACTGGCAACAACAACTGGTGACAACAACTGGCGACAACAACTGAAGCGACAACTAAAGAAAACAACTGGCGACAACAACTGGCGACATCAACTGGCGACAACAACTGGCGACAACCACTGGCGACAACAACTGGCGACAACAACTGGCGACAACCACTGGCGACAACAACTGGCGACAACAACTGGCGACTACTACTGGCGACAACAACTGGCGACAACAACTGGCGACAACTGGCGACAACAACTGGCGACAACAACTGGCGGCGAAAACTTGCGACAACAACTGGCGACAACAACTGACGAGAAAACTACAGAAAACAACTGGCGGGAACTTGTGAAGCAGAACAATCAAGCGACAAATAAAATGTTCAGCAATAACGACGCTGCCGCCACAACCTCACCAACAACAGCAGCAAAAAGACGCGCTCATTTGCGGCCGAAGAAAATTGGACGCTCTCCCCTCACTTCCCTCACTCCCCTCACTCCCCTCACTCCCCTC
>NW_025933361.1:0-565 GCF_000764305.2 Hyalella azteca
AATGCATTAAGTATCTAAATAGTTCACCATTAAATAGCTCACTATCAAATCAAAGGTATATGGAGTAACGAATAGTGATAGAGTAATTCGAAATACTGGTTGAATTCAAAATTGAAATTAAGGCATGCCTAATGAAGATGCGCCCCACGTTTTTCGTTTTAGATGTTGTAAAATATTTTAACTGAAATACAAAGGACCAAGAGAATGAAAGCAAAGAGAGATCAGTAGCTGCCGAAAAATTATTTTCTACTTCTTAGTCCACATGAAAAACGTGGTCTTTAAACATTTTTTTTATACATGTTATATATACCAATCTCAAAAATTATCCACATATACATATAAAAAATCAGTCTTTTATTTCTATATATATGAGGATTATTTTGAGATTGGTAGATTAAAGTAGACATCCATGTAGGGAAGGTGAAACATAAAAATAACTGTAAAAATAACTGTAAGCAAACTGAAACATGGAAAAATACCTGTAAGTTGTAACTGGTAACAACTTAACAAGTAACAACTAACATGTTGACACTAGTAACTGGCTGAGGTTGACAACATCACACAG
>NW_025933362.1:0-520 GCF_000764305.2 Hyalella azteca
AATGCATGGAACTAAAACAAAGCTTAATATAAAGGAAAAGCTGGAGAGGTGACGGAATTACCTACGATGTCGGAATATACCGCGTTTACCCTAAGACTTTCTTAGTTTTTTAACTTTTTGGATTTGTCTCATGTGTACACTACACTAGTAAAAGTAATAGTAACTAATAGTGACATACCAGAGATATTTTAGAATCCATTCATTTTTAAATTTCCTTGTCTATACAAAATTTTAACCAATAGGCCTATCTTGATTCTTGTGTATCATGTATGATACGGGTAAGCAGTAATGCTGGTATTCATGACACTTTACTGGTCTATTTATTTTATATTATAGGACTTGAAAAGTTGAACTAAATTTGTGGTTATGGATGAAATTAAAAAGTCTGTTTGTGCGTTGACACTAGCAATTCACTAGTCACTGACTTACCGTAAAATGGGGTAACTTAGACCGGCGGGGTAACTTAGACCACTTTTCGTTTTTTAAACAAAAACCCCCACAACTCAAAAACTATTTGACA
>NW_025933363.1:0-1666 GCF_000764305.2 Hyalella azteca
AGGCGTGTAATTTAGCCAAGTGTGGTGGTTTCCCTGGGGAGTTTGGCGTTGAATGAATATTGTAGGAGTTACATCACTCTAGGGTATAGCTACAACACATCAATGTGTTATAAAGGAGTCAGACGACTCACGCTAAGCAGTTACATCACTCTAGAGTATAGCTACCATACACCAACTTATTGTACAGGATTCAGACGACTCACGCTAAGCAGTCACATCACTCTAGGCTATGGCTACCATACACCAATTTATTGTACAGGAGTCAGACGACTCACGCTAAGCAGTTACATCACTCTAGGGTATAGCTACAACACATCAATGAGTTGTACAGGAGTCAGACGACTCACGCTAAGCGATTATATCACTCTAGGGTATAGCTACCATACACCAACTTATTGTACAGGAGTCAGACGACTCACGCTAAGCAGTTCATCACTCTAGGCTATAGCTACCATACATTAATGTAATATATAGGAGACGGACGACTCAAGCTAAGCAGTTACATCACTCTAGGGTATAGCTCCAATACATCAATATGTATTGTATAGGAATCAGACGACTCACGCTAAGCAGTTACATCACTCTAGGGTATAGCTACCATACACCAATGTGTTGGATAGGAGTCAGACGACTCACGCTAAGCAGTTACGTCACTCTAGGGCATAGCTACCATACACCAATGTGTTGGATAGGAGTCAGACGACTCACGCTAAGCAGTTACGTCACTCTAGGGCATAGCTACCATACAACAATGTGCTGGATAGGAGTCAGACGACTCACGCTAAGCAGTTACGTCACTTTACGGTATAGCTACAATACATCAAAGGGTCTGCCAATGCTGAAAATATAGATTCAAATTAAGAATATGTAATTTTTGTAATTATTGTCAGTAAACGGATGGACGTTCTGTTTTGAAAGTGCCATTGAATCTTTGCTGCTCATAAAATACTTTAATTTAATTAGGAATAATTTCTTTTCATTTTGCAGGGGACATATTTAAGAATTGTATCTCCTAATTTGAGCAAATTGTATCTCGGGTAATATCAAGATTTGGGGTAAATAATGTGTTGTTCTACCACGTAGAACCAAGATGCTCGAGTCCATTCTAAAATCAATAAAATTTATCACTATTTACACTATTTTAAAACGAAACTGTTTCATAAAATATGCATGCTATAATAACAAGTCAGAACCCAAGTCTTTACGTTACTACTTCATGAGTCTCCTGATACACGTGTCAGGTCGTAACTCGTGTCGTAACCCATTTCGTAACCGAAGTCCATAACCCATGTCCTAACCCAAGTCGTAACTCTAGTCTTAACCAAAGTCCTTACCAAATTTGCATCCCAAGTTGTAACCCATGTCGTAACCCATATCGTAACCCATGTCGTAGCCCATGTCGTAACCCATGTCATAACCCAAGTCATAACCCATGTCGTAACCCAAGTCGTAACCCATGTAGTAACCCATGTCGTAACCCAAGTCGTGACCCATGTCGTAACCCATATCGTAATCCATGTCGTAGCCCAAGTCATAACCCATGTCGTAACCCAAGTCATAACCCATGTCGTAACCCAAGTCATAACCCATGTCGTAACCCAAGTCATAACCCATGTCGTAACCCATGTCGTAACCCATGTCGTAACCCATGTTGTAACCCATGTCG
>NW_025933364.1:0-844 GCF_000764305.2 Hyalella azteca
GATGCTACACGCGTCAGGCGCTGCAGGTCGGGCGCAGTTATGCGTTGCTGTTGAACAGCGCAGCCTCGCGTAGCTGTGATACCGACCGAGCTTGAAAGAATGCAATCTCAAATCAAGCATTTATTAATAATAAATAAATGGATAAACTATTGGAATAATGTTATTCATGTTATTAGACGTTATATTTTAATAAACGTCTATATAAATTTTTTAAGCAAATATGCGTGTATATATTTCTTTAATAAGCATATATTACATTATTATGGTATGAATGTTAGGAAATTAACTAATTAACATCCACTGATAGAAATGAATGTAGTGTTAGATTCCTAGCTTTTGTAGCATTAATTTCTAAATGAAACTCTTTAAAGTATACTTCATCGATTTCATTACGGATATTTTTTTTTTGTTAGACGGTTTGTGATGAACTTGAAGGGTTCCATCATTCAAGGGTACCGTTCCATCAAGTGAGTTCTGGTACTGACAGACAACTTCTTACATGCCTGGATTTTGCTCAAGTAATATCGCTTGAATAATAATATCTCAGCGACTGCATCTCGTACATATGAGGTCTCGAGTCATCGCTTGACGTAACTGATATCTAAATTATCGTGAAGGTTGAAACGATGATTTAACAGAGGTTATTGATATACGTTAGTTTACCCTCAAGTATTTTCTATGTCAGAGAACGCTAAATCAGGGGTAACCATTACATTGATCTCTATTCGTGCAGGCCGGATATATAAAGAGCTTTCTTCATAGAATAGAATAGAAGTGTGTCGGCGTTGAAGACATAGGCCCATGGCCTGTTGCCGATTCTTGAACTTTTCGTGACTTGATTCAC
>NW_025933365.1:0-735 GCF_000764305.2 Hyalella azteca
GTCGCCGTTGGAATGCACTGTCGTGAGGACAACGAGGCGCTTGCCCCCTTGGAGCTCTTTAATCAGCTCCTCGTGGCTTGCGAGGAAAAAGAGGTCGTGCGACCCATCGACAGGACGGATGGCCTCTGGGTATCGGATGGGTCGATCATCGACCCGCCACCCCACCCTGCAATTGCGGTATTCACAGGTGAGCTGACCTTCCGAAAGCACTACAAACACGTCGGTACCGGTCCTTGGATGCCGGCGGACAACAAGGCTCAGATGCGAGCCTCCCTCGTAGGGGCGCTTGAACTCGTGAAGGTTCTCGCTCTCGATCGAGGTCGTCATGATGTCCTTGCCAGATAAGGCATCGCGGGCCGATTCCGTCTGCCACGTCGTGATTCGGGCCACCGTCGCAGGCTTTTCAGGCCTGCCTTCCGCCGGTGCTTCGAACGTGGCTTGAGAACATCGCACCACCACATAGAGCAGCATCAATGCAACCGCGATTCGCAGCATGTCGTCTCCTTCGACCATCCGAGGGTGTTCAGCTTAAACGGACCTTATCTACACATGAACTTCCCTTTTCCGGGATTTCCATAGGACCTGCGTGACCGCCTGAGGATGGCCGGGCCGTCAATGGGGTGAGGGCCGGCTGTCAGTGATCCCGCCGAGCCAGGTTGCGTCCAGCGCAACAGCGTTGGATACGTTCGCACCGACGCGCACATGCCGGCCGCCCGTAATCCGTGAATACCGGGG
>NW_025933366.1:0-711 GCF_000764305.2 Hyalella azteca
GCAGCCCGCTTCGGTCAGCAATGAAGCTCCTTCAGCAGGAATGTGGTAACGAGTTCTTCGTTATCGAGCATATCTCAGTAAGATCGAGGATTGGCCAGGCATTAAAAGGAAGAATGTCAGGACTCTTGAGAAATTTTCTGTCATTTCAATGATTCGTCACAGTTGTGTCTCTTCGTCTCTTAAGCTCACGTACAAGGACATGAAAGTAAATTATTATGAATCTAAAACGTGATTTCGAGAAAATTTCACGATGAGATTATTGCTGCCACTATTACATTGCCGTATTATTACTGACTCTGTTGGAATTATTACTCTTATTATTATCACTATTATAGTTGTCACTGTTGTTGCAGTTACTGTAATTTTCATTGGTTTTATTGCCGCCACGGTTAATCCCGTCACTGTCATTGCCGTTCCAGTTATTGAAGTCACTGTTATTGACGTTACTCTTATCGCTACTGTTGTCGTTCCTGTTATTGATACGATGTCACGGTTTCCACTACCATACCAAGAGTTTGCCTGCTAACGGCGTCAGAGCGTAACACTGAACTCAGATTTGTCTAGATGCAGGCATATTGCGGCTGTTTTATTGTGTGTGAGATATAATATTCTAGGCTTAACAAGGAATTTAAAAGCAAAGAAAACGCCAAGAAAATTCACCATATCGATATTGAAAACGTTTCGGAGTCCAGCTCCATCATCAGTTCGACT
>NW_025933367.1:0-363 GCF_000764305.2 Hyalella azteca
TAACCAAATACGCACCAAATTATTGTTCCTGATGTTCGGTGAGATCGCCAAGTATCATTTTTTTGTCATTATTTTGTTATTAAGCTGGATAATTCATTGGTACAACTTTAAGGCTTGGGCAGATTCAAACCTGTTGAAGACTCAAACCATAATCAAATACAAAGAATTAAATCACAATATTTATTTCTAAACATCCCTCATTGACTCCCCACAAATAACTTAGGTGTTCGTCGGCATGTGCGAGAATGTGAACCGAGCCTAGAAACAAGTCGCTCTATTAGCCTGACCATGACGGTATACCCGCGAAAATAATGACCAAAGGACTAGCAATAAATCGTTCAGTTTCAATTTATTGCCGTTTGC
>NW_025933368.1:0-438 GCF_000764305.2 Hyalella azteca
GAAGTATCTTAAAGTTGAAGATTTAGAAAAGTTCCAGGAATGAGGTTTTGGAGCGTAGAATATTGTCAGACATTAGTTGCAGCTCAGTTATTCATATTTTAGTATATTGAAGTATATTATCCGAATTAGGTTCTCTGCTTAGATTCATGAGTGTACGAAAGTATTTTAAGGAGCTAAACACTTCAAGCGGTCAAGCGGTCTAACTAACACTTCACAAGCGGTCCAGACGGTGTCGGTGTTAGCTATAATAGATGACTCTTAACACTCTCTTTAATGTTTCGGGCGATCAGGCGGTGACGGTAGTAGCTAATAGGTGACTTAACACTCTCTTTAATGTTTCGGGCGATCAGGCGGTGTCGGTGTTAGCTAATATGTGACTCTTAACACTCTCTTTAGATGTTTCGGGCGATCAGGCGGGCGGTGTCGGTGTTAGCTAAT
>NW_025933369.1:0-34375 GCF_000764305.2 Hyalella azteca
GAAGTTCATGAATACTAGCATAATAATTTATTGACAGAACGACTAAATTTACAGAAGAGACAGAAGAAAAATTACGTAGATTAATTTCATAATTTATCAAGAAAATGGTAAAAACTGAAAATTACCATCGGATTAGAACTATAAGCGATGTTTTGACAAGGTTTCTCCAGATTATATAAGATTACTCTAAATCATCGAATCGGGAAAGCCCGAAGAGGCTACTGATAAATTAAAAATCACTTTCGGACACAAGTACATCGCACTGCTGGTGTGACGTCGCACAGCTGCAAGAGGTGAATGGGCATGTAGGTTTCTTGAACGATAAATTCTTCCCCGGTGTTCAGCCATCCTGATGTAGGTAGACGTTAGGCGACGTCGTTGTGACGAACTCTGGTGGTCTACGACTGTACTATATAGAAAACCAGAAAGAAATAGCTTACTTATGTTTGAATAAGGGATAAATTTGAATATTAATATTGGCGAGTTTATTCGAAAGAATTTCTTAGTATGGATTTCACATCACTGAACAATTTTAGAAGAGCTAAAACAGGCAAAGTGTAAATAATATTTTTTCAGCTATATCAACCCTATGAACAACTTCAAAATATTGCTCAGACATGAACTTCCTTATTTGAGTTATACGGCAACCTTCGATCAACTGATGTTTTAAGTTAGGGTTATGGACCTGTTACTAACTCATTAACTACCCAAGCAATGTATGTCAGTGAAATTTAAATTATCATGCAATTTAAACCAAAATATGAATTGTATACTGTAAATACGCATAGATTGGAGGTAATATTAAATATTTCAGCTAATTTAAATTTTTTCTGAGTCATAATTGCAGTGGTTCATCATCGTTACTAATTTTGACAGAATTGTTCCGTTGATAATGCATGGAGATGTTATGTCAGTAGCAGAATAATATTCCAGACGTTGAAATTAGACAATAGAAAACTTATCATGAACGTCATAAATCTGCACGTTGCCAGTACAATGAATTTAATTATTAAAAGTCAAGTATTTTCAGATTCTAGCAGAGACCTTTTTTACAGATTCTAACAAGACTTTTTTCACACTCCCTACAGAACTACTGCCACACTCGACCACTCGGCCGTTTATTTCTTTCGTGCAAGTCTCCTGGAAAGAGTGCGGCGATTGAACGAAACAAGAAATATCTAATCAACAATCAAGAAGAGCATGTATTTTCATAAATAACTACGATTTTAAAAGACTTTAGCTCTAAAATCAAATAATTATTTAGTTTTTTCTTGAAAATTATAAATTTAAATAATTTCTATCAGTCTAACCTTGTTTTACCATCGAGAGATGCATGTGTATGTGCAATATTTTTTACAACATTTGTTCACTAGTTAATACAAGGGTAATAAACATGATAAGGTTTTTACATAATGTATTTATATAAATAAGAACGAACAGCAGGCAATGCAGAGGTACAAATGTTTTACGACAGCCACACAATCAAAGTATGGGAATTGTAAAGTTACTGAAGTGAATAAAGTGAAGAGATTCATGCCCCATTTAAATGTGTTAATGCTATTCTCAAGAGTTAAACTCTCGCAGGCTTGAGCGTTCGCAAACATGATTTAAAATACATATGCAATGTTGGAGCTTTTTATATATATCATGTAGAGTTTATTAACTGTCCATTTTATGTAAGCTTCGCAATTCAATCTAATTTTTCCCATTATGTTACTTATGAGAAATTTTTTATCAGAACATGATTAATGCAAAGAAATTCTTACATTTAGCTGGAATTAATTTACTGTGCCTAGCTTTGTTCATTAGTTAGAATAAATACATGATACTATGGACATTGCATTTACCTGACGATCTCTTTTTCTTCTGGAGAGTATTTTTTTCTTGTTTTTATTATGATTTTTTGATAAATTCAGAAATAACAGATCGAATATATATAAACATTGATTCGAAAAGTGGCCTAAATGTGAACTGGTTGCTACTAAAGCTAAAATGTTTAATCAGTTGCTTGTTAAATTTCACTAGAAATTATCAATAATTTACATCTGCTTTGACTTAAATTAACATAAGTTCTGGCGGAAATTGATGGCAAATCCGAGGTTTCTCCGGTCATTTCCTTCGTCGACGTCCGTCGTGACGTGGAGCACGTACGGCTGCGCTTTGGCTGCCCAGGCGAAACATTGTTGTTTAGATGGTATCAAATTAAATACAAAAACTAATAANAGCAAAAAATATCAGAATTTTTTTCACCGGAAAGTTATTCGTTTGATAACTTCAACGACTCTAACTTATCTCGAAAAAAATAGAATCGCAGATAACAAGCAAAAAATATCAGAATTTTTTTTCGCCGAAAAATTATTCGTTTGATAACTTCAACGACATTACAAATTCTAACTATTATTCACCTCGAAAAAAAAATTACAATCGCAAATTTCTGTCTCGCAATCATTAAATATCATTATCATACATCGAAGTTACGTGATTAAAAATTAGTCCCTACTTTTGACTTCCGGGAATTTTGTGCCGCAGTAGCGGACTGCGTGGATGGGCGCGTCGCTCGCCTCGTCAACAAAGACGCCTCCGTTGATGCTCACGTAATCCGTCACGCAATTCTCTACTCCAAATTCTGGTACAGCAGGAAACAAGAGTTAAATAGAACATCGATTGTTATAAAATTGCACAAAATTGTAATTAAATCAACCAGGGTAGATCACAAGGGTATAAATTTTCTATCAAAAGAAAGTATCGCAGCACAATATGAATACTATTCTGTAATTCATGTCGCATTTTGAAAAACTTTACGTTAAATAAAAAAAAATATTTACAAAAAAATATCGCTTCAGTTATTATGAGGGACACTCAGGTAAATGAATGGATCGTTTCGTCCAAATTGTTATTCACTTTCTGTACGTGACCCTGAAACGCAATTTTACCAGGCCAAAGAGTTCTTTATATTATATAGTTCCATTTTTACTTAATAATGATGATTTTTTCTGCTTCGAATAACGAAACTGACCGCTCTTGAGTTCTGAGGCCGGGACTGATCCATCACCACTCATTGTGAAGGAGTAAGCGCCGTGAGCTTTACTCTGCGTCCATGTAAGGTCGCAGTAGCCAACTTTTGCGTTGATACAGACTCCGTAGTTGAGGTTCTGGATTTGACGCATATCTGCAAGCGGATTAATTCTGATAGAATTATTTATTTATAGAAGTTGACGGTAAATTGTTTCCTGATTGGTGCAGGTTTTGTTTTTTTATGGTTTATTTCAAATAATATATTCCTAATCAGTATCATTGCATATGTCAGCATGGAAATGCAGCTTCCAAAGCGTTCATGTTTTCATGAGAATTAATGTTTTCAAAGTTTAAAGAAATTTGTCTAGAAACTTTTTGCATTTGTGTAGTTTGGCAGAAGCTGTTCTTTAATGCAGGTTTCATTGAAGACCAGAAAGTATTTCTAATTGACAATTTTCTTATTGTTTTTCTCTATTCGGCGAGTTAGGCTCTTGATAGGAAGTGAAAATCCAAATATCAGGTTTCCAAGGGACATTTTATTATAATTTTACGACGTTTTGAATGCAACTTCATTCATTATCAAGTGAAGGAAGAGTTTCGCTAATGTCATTCCAAAAATTCAAATTCAGTTGTTGCGAAACTCTTCCTCTACTTGATAATGAATGAAGTTGCAATCGAAACGTCGTAAAATTATAATAAAATGTCCCTTGTAAACCTGATATTTGGATTTTCACTTCCTATCAAGAGCCTAATTCGCCGAATAGAGAAAAACAATAAGAAAATTGTCAATAAGAAATACTCTCTGGTCTTCAATGAAACCTGCATTAAAAAATTTTTTGCAATGGGCGGTTTGTCATTTTAAAACAGAATAGCTCGAAACAATATGGATTAAAAAACATAAATATCATTATGAAAACCCTGTTTTTGAAACTTCTGTGTTTAGTGGTTTTGTTCGTATGAATTGAAAGTGTTGCAAAATTATGGATTATGTTATATGGGAAACCAGGAGCTTGAAAATCCCTGTGAAAACGTAACTCAAATTGCTTCAACTTGAAATTTTTTCGCTTTTGTTGTCCTCGGGAGAACTTCCATCGTTGTGGTGTAACTAAAAAAAACTCTAATCTGTCGGTTATTAACATCCATCTCACGAACCACGTCTATTTTCCAGTGCAGCCCAGAAAATATTGAAGCTTATGTATTTGCAGCAGTAGCTAAAGATCATCCTTACAATTTTAGTCGAGTGTTAATTTGCATCAAGTAATTTTTGTATGTACAATGCTCGTTGCATATGACTTAGAAATTGTGAAGAGACCAAATAAACCTTTAGATTGAACATGCAGTGCTCCTAATGCAGAACGGCTTAAATTTAACATCATGCAATTGAGAGGAAACATGTTATGTTTAACGAGTGAGTTGTTTTGCAGGAAATTTATTGTTTGAACTTATCGGGCGTGTGTGGTTCCAGGTAAGATTTGCTGTTAGTAAAGCAATTTTTGTGTGGTTAGTATCAAGAATACCGCACCTTGTTCATACGTTCTCCTTGATCGCTGAGTACGGACTTTATTGTTTGACACTGATTCATCGTTCTCTTGTTCTGATAGTTCTAAAATGTGTTTGTTTTTCAGTTCTATGAATTCCTCCCTACTGAGTAGAACGTTTGAAGAAGATTCGTGCTGACTAGTCTTTATATCGTTTTTGGTTGAACCTGGTCTTAGAGGTTGAGAAGTTCGGCGAGTTGTGGATGTTCTGCTCCAGTACGATGGACCTGCGAACAGTGCAACCATGAAACCGTGACTGCCAAGTCTTCATGTTATTTGTACAGTCTGTTAAATAAATAGATGTTTTTTTTGTGTTTAAAAGCAATGTCACAGAAGAAGTCCTGATATTACACTTGTTCATTGGGAGTTAAGTTGTTCTCTGGATTCTAAAAACTTAAATATACGTAAAACTTTATTGGTGGCTGTTATAAATAGCAACAATTGTACTAAATATGTTTAATTTTTGTAATAATGTTTTCATTATTCTTAACAAAATTTAAAATTATGAATTGAAATCGTATGAATGAGTGTCGACTCATGAATTTGTATGTATTGTTATGAAGCCAAACTATAATATTTGTAATGTGTGCACCAGTTGTACTCTAGTAGAAAAATTACTAAGTTATGAAGTACAATACTTCTTGGCATGGTTACCCAAATAATTCAAAATCACGAGCATTGACCTTAAAATAAGTCAAATTTAGGTTGTTTGTATGTTAATTTTTTGTAATTATTGACAAATAGTAAAGAAAAAAAAGTTGGTTATGTCAGATGCTCTCTTTACTAAACGAAGATGAAATGTCAAAAACATGTTTAGCTATGTGTTGATATGTAAATGACAAATTAAATTCATTTTTAAACCAAGAAAAAATGTAACGCACAATATCCAGTTAAAACAATGTTGATGGCGCGAATACTTGTAATTTGTGGCATTCGTTCCATAACCAATTTCGATCTGTAGTTGGAAATTTACAATGTATGCTAATAACACAACAATATTAACTTATATAAATTCTATCAGTTCAAATTGAAAAAAGACTGATCAATATAAAAACTAGGTTAAATTTTTTGGGAATAATTTACAGTTAAGAATGATTTTAATTTTTATTATGCTTGCACTTATCCCGCAAAAATTAAGGAAAACGTTCAGCTGAAATGTTAGTCAATGTTTACTCGAGACATTTTTTTTCAAACTTACCTTCATCATCAGGAGGATCGATTCCTTTGAAGTTCATACTCTTTACCATGCCTGAGGTCTCATTGAAGAACTGCAAGCAGCCTGCAGGAGCTGTTGAGTTGGAATATACATAAGATCATACGTTAATTTAAATCATAGATATGGATAACTGTAAAATAGTATGAACGGTGCGAGCAACACTTTATATAAAAATTTAATCTGATAATATGGGAACTTGTACATATACAGTACAACTATTACGGTACTAAACTAAACAGGTACATACTGGTAGGTTTATAGTTTAGAGCCAACTAAATTACATTCGTTCTTAGCTCATCGTGGAAGTAAGATTACAGCCTTCGATCGTCAGAAGTTTTATTTCTACATAGTAAATTACGGAGTATTTAATGTTGTGAATTATTTACCTCGGTACGGGGAATTGCAATCAATCTGAGTCACTTTGATGTTCCAGTCTCTCTTCATGTCCAGAGTCTTCGACGTATCCATCGTTAAGATGATCGGACCGCCGCCAGGCTCGGCATTAATGTAAACTGAAACACATTATTGTCTTGAATAAATGAGAATTAAATAAATCAATATCCTAATATAATCCAAATTGTATAAATTAATTCCTATCTCAGGTCTGGTTGCGAGATTTTCTTTCGTCATCTTGGAATGTTCATGAATGATGAAGAATGTTCATATTTGCACACGACGAACACATTACTAGCCTGTACCGCTCTCGCTATGCTACCTCGTGAATTTTTCTGAATTTTTTTTTGCACATGTTCGACAACCTTCAACATAATTCAAATCTTATAAAAATATCCAACTTAATTTTTACGAATTGAACAACAATTAGATAATTTTTGTCGCTTTTCAATACTCACTGTGCTGCCCAGTCAAATCTCCGCAGAGTTTAGGCGCATGCGAGCCTCCAGTGACGCCAAAGAAATCCTCGGTACAGTCAGAGGACGGGTCTGGTTGGGCGATGTTGAAGGAGTCGAAGTCCAGTCTGTACTGACAGATGTTGTTATGTCGAGGGTTCACCGTTAGCTTGCACTCACCAACACCAGGACTTGTCGTCGTGAAGGTTTTGCTCACGAAGTGGCTTACCATCATGTTTGTGGTGCCCGTGCAGCTCTGACTGACTGCAAACATCAACAAAACAGTTAAATTTGATAAGTGTAAGTTTGTAACGAAAAATTTTATAATAATTAGTCAATAGTTATTAGTTACTTGATTATTATTTGCGTTTGACAACTATTTAATTATCGTTAAATCGATATGTTACACGGTACCTAATATGCATGCGATGGGAATATTTTATCTAAAATATTACCTTTTCTATAAACCAGTTACGAAACTAATTTTGAATATGGAACATCTATGATCGATGGATGCTTCTAGAAACACAGAATCATCCCGTGAAATATAACTAATTTAATTTTTACGTCACATGAAAAGTTCAAGAATCGGCAACAGGCTATGGGCCTATTTTTTCAATGCCATATGTGATCGTATGACTCACAGACACAACATGTTCCGAGGCCGCCCCCGCAAGAGCCGTATCCTTCGCCTCCGTAGTAAGGACAGTCAGCTAGCCGCATGCACAAGCCGGTCTTGTAAATATCGTCCTCGGAGGTCTTGCATACCAGGGGGTCTGATCCAATCGCAGGGAACAGGACTGAAGACAAGACGAAAAATAAAATAATTGAAACGTTTGTTGTGATTCATGACCGAAAAGTGAAGTTAAAATAACAACTCTAAATACGACTGAATATAAAAGTGTTCGAAAGTTAAAACGGAAACACTGTAATGATGGCAAGACGGAATATATAAGAATTTATAGATCTTTAATTATACTATTATTTGTTGAAGACATGTCGCTAAAACTAAACCAAGTTTATACGAAGTAACTAAAATCCCAATTAAAGCCATAAATTTAATTTTCAATGAATAAGTCGTGGGATCAATGAGTGCTCTAATATTTATTCATGCAAATCTTGATAAAAATCTCAAGCCTTGTTGCTGTAGGTGAGCTACCACCACAGCCGCGTACAGTTCAAGTCAGCGGGACGTTGCTATTGAAAAGATGTCGCCTTAAAGAGCGATACAGATGTCATGCCCGATAATTGCTGGCACACTAACATCGATATAGCAGATGTTCTCACTTCATAATTAGTAAACATGACTATATGCAACATTTCAGCATGTATGCCTTTAAATTTGTGCAACGATACTGAAACAAAAATAGCGTTAAATAAAAACTTAACTTAATTTACTTCTTACTTGACGAATTAAAATGACGATGAAAAATAATTCCTTAGCAAATGTGCTATTAGAAAATTTTTTTTCTAAAAATGCAGGTGTTTGTATCTACAACTCAGTAACAATAAATCTACTGTCATTCACCCAATTGCATATAACTAACTAATAAAGTTGTTATAACCAACTATTAAAGCTAAAAATGGGTAGGAATTACCAACGTCAGACAGGGCACCTGCGCAAGAACATATTCTATAGAGCTACTTTTTGTTCTCTATCACCCACCTGACATGGCTTCGTTGACGCTCGACTCGCCGAACCAGTAGTAGGGAGCTGCCGGAGAAAACAGAGAAATTAGACCAAATTGCCTCGTTAATGAGGACCAGAGTCTTTCTAGTAGATATTTATTGGCAGAGTTTTTACTCTAGAATTCAGATTATTCAGAATTTTTTAATGAGTTTGATTTGATGATGTTTTGATGATGTCATACACCTGGCTCGAATTCTTAAGAATCGAACACGAAAATTATTCAGTGTTGTTGATTTGTTTAGCTCAGATTAGGGTTGAGTTTATTTCGAATTGAAAGCTTTAAAAATGAGTTCTAATTATAAATTAATGGCCCGCTTGAAATAAAAATGACTTCATGGGACTGTGTCATCAAATTTTGCTGTTGGGATGAAGATCCTCTACAATGAAGCCATGATTATCAATGTTTAAAAATTGTACAAAGAGAGTTAAATTATTATCAAATGTGCTTCTAATTATTCAAGTGTTCTTACACAGTTTCATACGATATTGCATACTTCCAGTACCTATATCTGCGGAAGTTTATTCCTTCGGTCCGGTATTCAAAAGGCCGGAGGACTGGTAACCTGTAAAGTGACCTATTTGTTGCCTAGTATGTAGGACACCTTCGTTACCTCAGGATAAATCCTTCGACTGGAGCCCGTTGGAACTTTTGCTACTCCTACGGCAGAAACATTTTTTTTCAGGTCATGCCGTGGCAAAAACTTGACCAGCGCTAAACAATAAAAACCATAGTTGGCTGGTTGCAAAGCCGGATGACCGACTGAGACAGAAACTCTCCCCTGGAAAACTTAAAGTTTTTGTCCAAATTCCGCCCAGTGTCGCCGAGAATTGGAAAACAGGATTCTAAACTTATCGTTCGATGCTGGTTCGTCTGGACGAAAGTTGTACATCAGTCATAAAACTTTTGAATTTTTGTACATTCAAAATTTGAAAATATTGCCTAAGTATATAAAATATATGAACGAGTTATTGAAAAATAATTTGTTTATTGAAAACAAAAAATATCATCACCAGATTTGACTTTTTATCCTGCTGAGAAATTATATCCCTCATTTCAAATTCACAGTGCACAGAACTATGTCGTGGGATAGAAATTTTAGGTTGAATGAGTTCGTTAATATCCGGATAAGTTATTTAAAAATATTATTAATTTGCCCAATTCCATAAATCTAGCAAGAATCGTGACTAGAAAGCCGCGCTCATCCATATATACATGATTCAGACAATAATGCAGTAAGTGCCAAATGAATCAGCAATTCTAAAGCCTGATCGGGAGTTAAGCTTTCCTTCTCGTCAAATTTGACACTTGAGTGTGAAAATCATGGATGGAATACTGAGAGATCCCTTACAATAGCACTGCAAATCAAAGAATTTAGAGGTCTTTAATCGCGACCGAGAATTTTAATAATACGGGAAGATTGGTCGACTATATTGAGCTCATTAAAGTATCCGACTTCAAGTGAAATTCTATTAAGAAATGTCGCTACATCAATGTAAAACTATGTCATATGAACCCATGCAACATTCAAGGCTAGGCCACCACTTAAAGCATTAATAATTTGAATTGACGTCCAACTCTAGTACAAAATATAAATGCATCCGATGAAGTTTGATGAGTGAAGACTATCCAATGAATCGTGGTTACTTTGTAAAAAAGTTATTTGAATTTATTTCTTAAGATGAACATCAAAAAACATTGGAAAATAGTCTAGTTTCTCCGAGAAAAGAAGTTAGAAATGCAGTATAAGCAATTTCAGCACATAAAATAGCTTTGTACTCATAACGTAGTGCATATAATAACATGGAAATTTTTCAAATATACTATAGAGATGATTAATTAATCATTATCTATCCTGCGAATAGACATTCCTAAATCCTCTAATTTAACGTTAGACACCGCAAATTGAAATTGGAGATTTATTTGAAAAATAACGAAAGATGTGTCAAATTACATAACAATTTCTCGCAATGCCTACAGCGCAATGACAATCGTGTTTCAATCAATAAATTTACATGTTGTTTATTGCCCTTAAATCACTTATTCGCTTATTTATTCCCGTTAACTGAGAGAAAGTTTTTCCCATTCACTTAATTTCAATAATGCAAGAAAATGCGGCCATTCTATAACTTCGGTAGAAAGGTGGGATTAACGCTCATAAAAAAGATGTTTATATGACAAACGTGTGCTACTTACGGGTTCGCATATTGAGGACGCAATAAGACCAGTTGCTAACTCGGATATATTTTTTTAAAGGTGCTGAGGGATTAGACAAGCTACCGGCACTTAAATTTAGGCAATAAAAATGTGAAATTATGAATTATTGTTACTGTCAATAGTTTCTTATAAATGTCTAATAATCCTTCATTTCATTAAATGAAGGACTAATTCCAATCTTATACTAAATCTCTCTGCAAGGAAAGAAGAGATCAAATATTAGCTTTAAAATAATAAAAAGCTTGTTAAACTCAGATGCTCGATAAATGAAATATCATATGTTTTTTATTCAGAGTATGAAATTATCTCGCCTTTATCTCTGTTCAATTCAATTACATTACCATCTGGATCGTCGAATATTTATTTCCTTTTCAAGGAAGTAATTTACATTGATCGTGCACTTACTCGACTGTACATCGTATTCAGGTAACAAAAATACCATAAAGTATTGGTAAATGAACATTCGCGGAAATAATGGAATTCGTGTATTGTCCAGATAATTTTATTATTCAGTTAATATCAGACTACCTGAAAAATTTATGAAAGAATTTATTCGTAAAGTACCCAAACGAAAAGTATTGCGCTACTCTCACGACTGCAATCGAAATCACCGACAGTTCGAGGAGTTTACTAATTCATTCAGAACAAGCAACTGGTGAGAAAACATTCCTAGCGAGAAATTAATTTTTTTCTTTAAACTAATGTATTAAAGCCATTTATAGATAACTTGTTGATAAATATAAATAGAACAAATTTGCTATAAATGAGCTACGGAAGTATAATGTCCGTTTCACGTTTCGCATTCATGAGGAATTTCGCCTAAATATTCTTGTGTAATGAGTGAAATTCTTTGTATTGAGTGCAGGCAGCTCGGTATGCCTGAGTCTGTTCCAGTCATGCCCCCAAGCCTGGAGACGGCAAAGCAACGGTGTATTTTTTTTCATCCAGCCGGCTGGCTTAGAAGCCTTACGAAAATGTATTGTCGGTCTAATTTTTAATTTGCATGGAGAGAGATGCATGCTATACACATTCTTTTGTTCATTGTTACTTGCAAGATGAAGTTATAAATAATCTTAGAGTCATTGTCACAGGCATAATGCATGTTATAGTTACTCTTTATTTCACCGTCATGATCAATATACAAGCTACTGATACACCTTCTCACTGTCATATGTGATCAAATTTGCAGTTCTCTTCAATAAACATAATATTTCTCACATGTATCTAATGAACTTAAATTTCTCAACTAGATGATATCACAATTATTTTAGCTCCAAGTCATGCATTGGTAGTACTTCGGGGTTTGATTTAACTATCAGTTTGGCCGAAGATATATATCCAGTGATACTAACATCTAGGAGTCTATGAGTTTGAAGGTATGTTTGTAAAATGTTTGAACTGTGTTATTGAGCGATGCTGAATATCTGTGTAAGGATTATCATGAATTGTGCATAAAACAGCCATTCTCTAATCCAAATAATTCATTTAAGTTGCGTTAGCACACGTTTCAATTGGCTTAAATAATTAAGGTGCTCACCCTGACCACATCATGGGATGGATGATCTTCGTGTTTATGGAAATTCAGTTCCGTCGCATAGATCACCGCATTGCGTTGTGTGGATTATAGGGTACGAACGATTTAGAATATCTGGGGTTCCCCAAAGTCAAATTTCTAGCCCCGGTAATATCGCAACACGACTTGTATCACAACTTTTATCGCGTTCCATGTTCGAAATAAATTATTTTACTTCCTGGTCATACCTTATGTGCAATACTAATTTTACGTAACCATTTTTTACCTTTGTATATTGTTTTGTTTACAGAAACAGATTTTATAAAGAAAATGGAACGAAAAATCGTGTATTCAAATCTTTTGCCTAACGAATATACGTAACAACACGCATTTTTTTCATTTCTGCTTCATTTTTTTTGGCCACTATGTGCCAACTCTTGTTCTCTTCCTCTCTTTCCCAGTGCCACCGCACCACCACAAACACACACCCATAAATTAACAACTTTTAATAACAACATAAAAAACTTAACAACATAAATAAACAACTTTTATAAATATTAATACCAATATTAGACTCACACCATGGTGACTGTGAGGCAGGTTCAGTGCCTGAAGGACCGACTCCGGTCTGCCTCGCCGTGCCGACGTCGTCTTCTCGCCAGACGCTCGCCGCTGCACCGGCCACCAGCGCCCACGTCAACACTGCTCGGATCGTCACACGCCGGCTCTGCGAGACATCAACAGAAATTATTATTATTTATAATCAAGATTCCAAAACAATTTGGAATTATTTCATACCAATGTGTAAACATTGAATATCAAATGGAATATTTACAGTATATTATTTTTACTTAGCATCACTCGCGATTTTTCCTTTTGCGATGAAGATAATGATTTTTCCTTATCTTCATCGAATTAAGAGAGGAATTAATAATGCGGTCAAAAAAATTAACAATGCGGCCAGGAAAAATAATGCGATCAAAGTCAGGAATTAATAATGCGGCTTTGTTATGTTACAATGATAACGAACCGTCTATCCTCCACAGTATCACATCAATGAAAATTTATTTCAACAGTTTTTACTGCCTTCTGAGCCATGCATGCTTAGCCGTAACACAAACGCCGTAATTTTACAATTAAAAATTAAAAAGATGATTAATGATCTTGATTTCGTACTTCTGAAAGGAGTACGTATAAAATCATCCAATTATTATGATATTCTTTAAAGTTTTTATTTTTATGCATTGTTCAGGCTTGAAATTAAATGTATGTATGAATATTTAACTAGGAATGCTAGGTTTATAATTTATGCAAAACATTGGTTCGAAATCGGCGAAGCACTGAGAGTTGTTTACAATAGTTGATAAGATTACAAGGGAAAACATTTTCAAGTGCTTTTATCGTGGCTTTTGTTCATTAAAGAGCCGATTAAAGCGTCAATCATTTCTTTTCACGGATCAGTAGTGAAGGTAATACCGTTAATACCTCTTAAACTGGTAGTATGTTGCCTGTTTAATGCACGCTGACGAAAAAAATAATCTTTATGTGGCAATATTTTTAACCACATAGAATGAATGGAAACTAAAAATTGTCAATGGGCTTATTGACAATTGGGCAACGGAAATGCTATATATATATATATATATTTTGGTAACTGTCACTGCATTTCACAATGATTGTTCCGTCACTGCATAGCCTCAGCGTAATGAACTTGAAACGTTTGTCGTTACCAACCTCCATTTGTGCGTTGAGACGAAGATCTGCGTGTAAATGGGTCACAGAGAAGCTTTTATACCTACTTACGGCACACAGCTGAAGTTTCAACTTTTTTCCGGAGTTACTCGTGCTCAGACTGTATTTTCGCCGGAGCATGCGTGCGAATATTTTGTTGTACTGCATTCGCTCTCACTGAATCGTTTCCTGTTATTTATTAAGCCAACTGTCGTATTTCTTCCTACTCATGTTTTGGTTAAGTTCATGTCCAATTGAAAAGTTTTTTTTAGCGGAAATACTCGAAAATTTTAAAGTATTCGTCTTTTTTTGGCTGGCACAATTCGCTAACATCGTCCGGTCTCTTCCATGTGCAATTACTGCAAGTTAATATAAAATTTTACGAATAAATCTTTTGAGCTGGACCTGTAATTTTCAAGTTTTTATAATCAGAGTTTAAGTGATGGAATATTGTTATATGCTTCCATTTTCTCTGATCTGCCGAAAAGAATGCATAACTTTGAATTTCATAAACAAATTTGTGTGAATCACATTCAAACTAAACAAATAGCGAGAAAATTACTTCAGTATCCTACTCACCTATTAACAATAACGTTATAATGTTCGACTAAGGGCTTCTACTCGAATAAATTTTCTAGTGTACTAAACCTGACCTGAATTACGCCCGCGAAATGAATGCCCCAACTTTCATTTCATGAATGTGACAAAGTAAAGCCCCGCTGCGCGCTGCCGTAGAATTTAGGGTATAGCTTCTTTCTACGAGCGGTTACGCATCTCTGAATCTCAACATCACAATGGCATATATATTAGATTCTGATATCAGTGAGAGTTCAAAAATCTAAACCTTATTTAGATTTCGGATTGATTCTATATGAGGTTAACTAAATTCCCTTGCATGTAGAAACATTTACATTTTTAATGTAAAACATTATTTTACACATAAATGTTGCAGCAAATGCTTGCTCAAGCAGTACGCATATTGCTATCATGAACGGTAACAATTTGAATGGTTCAGTGCATACGAAAGAACGGAGAAATAAGTGCTTAATCTCATCTTGTCGCAATATTTATAAATGGCATGTGCTAGTAAAAAATATATAGGTATAAGATATAAGAATCATGATACTGGGTTTGCTTTTCCACTCTAAATAAACTAAATATGTAGGAAAGTGTGTCATTCAATATCTTAATTTCGGTGAAAAAGTATCAGTGAAAACTTGTGCTTGATGATTTCAGAAACTGGTAAAATATGTTCCTGGTTGGAATGTTGGTTGAATGTTTAAAATGAGACAAGCTACGTTTGTAATATTTACGAGCTGATGAAATATTGTTGAAGTATTCATAACATGAGCGGGCTAAATGCTCGGCCTCCTCAATAAATGTATTTAAAATTATCTCGCGTTAATACCGTAAATTATTTATTTTTCATCACTTCATCCACTTAAGCCGTATCATGACGTTTGCAGTTGTGATAGTTGTTGGCATGACTTTTCATTTGTGCCCGCTCTTTCAATGAACGAATTCCATGTAGTTTTTAAAGCTAATATATCAGATTTCTCGTCGAAACATCACAGATGGCATCAAGATTAAAGTCAAAATACTTATTAGTTACTTTTTTTATTTTCTATCTCTGGTCATCGTATCATCTGTAGAATTATTTAATACTTATTCTGCCTCATTTTGCTATAGGTGCTCTCATAACTATCAATAATTCAATATTCATAATTATAATTAGATTGATACCTACTAATTTCTACGGACAAGTAGCAATAGCGTAAATTCGTAATTCAAAACGCGTAAGTTAGAGATGCTGTCCAATCATCAGGAGTTTAATGTTATCGTCGAATCATGAAATAAATTACCCGTTCTATTATTGTATACGCCCAAAGTATTGAGAGCGTTTTTATACACGCGCCTCAAATTAAGAGAAATCCCTGAAAAAAAAATTGGGGTAAATTGGGAGATTCGACTTCGAGGCACCAGGGCTTTCACTGCGGCCTTGCCGAACTTTTTTGGTGCTCTATAATCAGGGCACTCTTTTTGATTGAGGTTTCAAATAAGCGCTCAATTCAAAATTTAGATATAAATTAAAGCGAACACTTCATGGCTATGACATCAAGCATATGCACACTTTATAATTAATATATTAAAATTGCATGCACTCTGTGATTGAGATAAAAAGAGTGCGCATATAAATTTTATGATTAGGTTAGCAATTGAATACGCACTTAATTTATGACGAAGATAACAGACGTTCACAAAATTTAGGATTGAGATTTAAACGTGCCGACACTTTATGATTATGATATCATATATGCGTACACTTGATAATCAAGATATCAAACGAGCGAACACTCGAGGGAAAATGGTATCGAATGTAGTTAGAGCTTTCGAATTAAATGGTTATTCCAAATGAACGCATAATTAATGTTAAAAATTTCAAATGAACGAACAATTTCTGATTAAGCTCTTTATTTGCCAATATGCGCATTGTGGAAAACGAAGCAATGAAGCTCTTCGCGATATAGTTTTTTTTATCTCTGTTAATTTTCGTGTGTTTAGTGATTTAAATGTTAAGCGAATTATTTTGCAGGAAGAACTATTATGATTGATGCATAAAATTATTTTTCGGGTGATACATTTCAATCAAGTAAATCTTGTGTTATAATGTATAGATCTACCAAATCCCAAATGACTGTAAGTACCTGCGGCGGTACTATCAAAACTCACCCAAGTACACGTAGCGGTCGTTTTCTCGTCTGTGATTGGTGGACTTAGTTTTAAGTGCTGTCATTGATTGGATGACTGAGTTACAAGCTCTCAACTATTTTTGACATTATGGACCCTGGACCCAATCTACGATGCTTGTGAGGTCCGGAGTTCAACAGTCAATTCGGTTCAGTGGGCCTGGTGGCAAGAGCCCAGATATATGGGGTGCAAAAACTTCGTTTTCTCCTAAAGCCGGATACGGATAGTTGCGCCAGAATCTTAGGAACAGTATACTGGATGAAAGCTTTCGACGAGAATAATAATACGCTGTTTCTCAGGGTTTGGAGACTTGGGATGCAAATATTTAGGCGTAGTTTGATTTTATGAATGAAACAAATGCATATTTCAACAATAGTATATATTCACCGCAGTCTGTATTTTTTCACTAAATAGTTCTGCACATGTGTACAGTTATTCTAAAAACATATTTTGGTGTTCTATACGCGTATAAAACATTAGCTGAAATGAAAATTGTGAATACCCATTAATCTTACAAATAGAAGTAGAATAATCGTTTATGTCCTACAATCCATTCATTGATTAGAACATCAATTAATGCATACCGTGATGTTTAATGCATACCATCGAAAGTTTTTTTCTTCGTGATTACTTTATATTGGAAATCATCTACGCTTAATATGTTTGTCGTTAGCTCCTGTTGTAAAATACCTTAGTTGACACTCTAAACAATTTCGCCTTTAATATTTTTTCTAGGCATTTTTTTCGACGGCCAATAAATAATAGCGATCGGGATAGCTGAGGTTCTCATAGACGCGAGGTTGAATTCACGTATCATAATATCCCTAATATATTTACCGCGATAAAAAATTTGAATTTGTTCTGTATTAGAACTAGAATATAAAACGCGGGAATTTATTCAAAGTTTCTCGTTTTCGTTTCTTGACTAAAATATATCATTTTAATCGCCGACTATTAAATATATTAGGGATATTATGATACGTGAATTCAACCTCGCGTCTATGAGAACCTCAGCCATCCCTATCGCATTTCTTTATAGGCCGTCGAAAAAAAATTCCTATGAGAAAAATTCAGTTCAAAATTGGGGATGAAATCAGTTGAACTATGGAAATTCATTCTGCGTCCTATGATTATAATCGTTGTCGGCTATTCGGTTGTCGGCTATTCAACATATAGTTCAATCTTGATATATTATTTTATTGTGGATGAGATCGAGCAATTTTGTGTTTGGAAAAAGAACAAGTAATTGACGAGTTGTCGGTTTTAGTTCAGCTCAAATATTTTAAATTATTTTTCGAATGAAAATGTTCTAATTTTATAACGTAAAATATCTTTCATTGATATCATTGTTCGTGATAGCGATAAAAAAAATTGTAGATGAAATAGTTTAATCTCATAGGTTGGATTAAAACTACAAATGAGTTCCGTTCATGTTTTGATGAAAGAAAACACTTTAACAGCACATAATACCTTCAGCATCTTAAGCACTAAAAGTTCACTCTATAGAGCGAATAACAATATTATTATTAGCAACAACAAATAAATAGGTATATTTCCTGCATTATAAGTATTGAATGTATATTGTCATAAAGTTTAATTCTAATTCAACGATCTTAGTTAAACTGCAAAATTCCAGTACATTATTAACCATCAACTCCTCAATCAAACAACAGAGTATCATAAATTAGGGTCTTCTTATTTTCATTTTTTTTGGTTAAACCAAGAAGTTAAATAATTTTTTCTGTTTACTTACCGCTACAAAAAAATGAGACAACTAACAACGCCATAATATTGAAATTTCGTAGTAGAAATTCATCAGCACTTTTTTCCAACGCAGCGTAAAAATCATTATGCTTTTTGATCAGTGATTTTAAACATATAAAAACGCGAAAACTGTTTTTTTAGTAAGTGAAAAGACGCCGCGCGATGTTTAATTAAGAATTGCACAAGTTCTGACGGAAGTTCAACTCGAATCCGAAATTTTCTTTGTCGCCCTCCTCATCAACGTCGGTCACGACGTGCAGAGTGTAAGGCTGAGACGCAGCTGAAATGATATTAAAATTAGTGCAGGAAAATTTGTTCCATTTTTTCGTACTCATGCAATTTAGAAAACAGCTATCTCATACATTTTATATTGACAACATTTTAACATAAATTGTGACGTAGAACAAAATTTTGCAATATTATTCGAATAGATTATTGATTTTCAAATGAAATATTATCACACTTTAAGAAACAGTGTTTTCTGGGTGACTTTAACTTCAAATATCAGTACTTTTTCAAAGAATCAGAATACTAGGACTCATTTTAACTCCAATGATCATACAGTACTCCGAATCATTCAAGTATGAATATCAGTAGTACGAATGAATTTTCACCCCAAAGATCGGTACTGTCGACTCATTTTAATTCCGAAAATCTATACTACAAGTCATTATTTGCAACAAATATCAATACAACGATAAATATTACGTGTAATAAACAGTACAACGACTCATTTAACTCTAATAAACAGTGCTGGGAATAATTTTTTTCACCAAAGTTCAGTACTGCGACTCACTTTTGACCTCAGGGAACTTGGTGCCGCAGAAACGCTCAGCAGGTCTAGTAGTTCTGGCGTCGGTCTCCACGTAACCTCCTGGGATGGTGATGAAGTCGGAGGTGCATTCTGTTGTGCCGGACTCTGGAATTTCATCATAAATTGACAATATTAGAATAAATTACAGAAAAACTCAAAGTTTTTGATTATATCGATATTCATGTTTTTTTAAATAAATTTATCGTCAGGCGGGTCACATAGAGGTAAATATTTTAAATTATTTATTTCGTTGAAAGATCACCATAGCCTCACCTTAAGATTATAGACAGTGTTTGTCCTAAAACATATTGCATTTTTAGGTTTTGTTTTAAAATAATTAGAAACCGATTCAATTGCTTTTTCACGCGAATCGTGGCATACTCTTCAATTCAATATTATAACAGCTATTCATATTTAATGAAAATGGCAACCGGGGAAATTTGAGAAAATTGAATTTGAATTTTCCGAGCAAACTCACTTGATGTGAACTGCTCGCTGGGTACAGACGCGTCTCCAGAAATAGTGAAGGTGAAATCACTGCGAGGATTTTGGTTCCATGTGACATCGCAATACCCGACCTTTGAGTTGATGCACACACCGTAGTTCATGTTCTGTAGCTCACCAGGCCCTGAAAGTTAATAATTATATACGATTATATAACAATAATAATACACATTTTTTAATAGTATGAATAATATTTTTCCTATTAGAATTAAATAAAGATAATGATATGAATAGAGGAGTTCATATGAGTAAGCTTTCATCGAAATTTTAGACGGATTTGTGCATATTGTGATTGCCACCTTATCGTACAACTGAATATCTGTGGGAAAACATCTTAAATAAAATTTTATTCTGGGAATAAGAAGTTGAAACTCATGAAATTTAAATAAATTAAATCGCCCAAATTGAATTAAATTGAAAAAATAGTTATATGAATTACTATACAGGTGCGATTGTCAAAGACAAGAATATTTGAAAAATATTGAAAAAAATATGACAAGAATATTTGAAAATTCTTAACATCGCACACCTTCGCCCGCAATAAACGCGTTTTGACGGCGGAAGTTGAAGCTCTTGACGCTGCCGGAAGTTTCGTTGAAGAACTGCAGGCATCCAGCGGGTGCTGAAAATATAATTGAATTAATCCATCGATTCGAAAGTAAAAAGATGTTTTGCCTGTTGGTCATGGGCAGTAAAAGCCATGATTATAAAAATATAATTCAAATTTCCACTCACGTTTAACACTGTATGGTAAATTTATTCGATATGTCTTTAGTTTAAAATGCAATCAAACAAGGAAATATTTTTAGATCCGTCACTCCTATTGAGTTTATCTTAGGCGGATGTCGAATGCCAATTTTATTCAACATGATTTTGAGTAGAATTTCTAGGTAAAATATATGGGAGCTAAATTAGAATATAATGCAGTTGTATAGTAAAACGGTAAAATACTTTACAAAATGACCCTTTATTTTCTCAAATGTTCACCTCGATCTGGGGAGTTGCAGCTAATTTGAGTGATTTTGATGTCCCACTTTCTGCCCATGGTTCGGACGCTGGATGTGTCCATGGTGAGTACGATAGGGCCACCGCCAGGCTTTACGTTGATGTACACTGACGAACACAAAAAAAAACATTCAATAGACGGATCAACATTAAAATTTGTTGTAAACTTGCTTATTAGTACAAATGAGAAAGTTCTATTATTGGGGTGACAGAAAAAATATAAAGATATTGATAATTAGTAGTGAGCCGTCTTGGTTCTTCCAGCATCTATTACCTAAATGATATAAAACTACACCTGCAAGACTCTCTTTGAATGAAGCACGTGTTCATATATAAAAAAGTTACTAACTTTGCTGACCGGTCTTATGTCCACAGATTTTCAATTACCGAAAAAAAATTTAGATCATCATTTTCCTTAAATGAACAACGAATGAAATCAATAAAGAACACAATGTGCTAGCCGATCAAATTTCCACAGATTTGTGATTCCCAAGAAAAAAAAACTACGTAATTCTCTTAAAATGTAGCATAAATCCATTTTAAAAAGATTAGAAAAACTCACTGTGCTGGCCAGTCAGATCTCCACAGACTTTAGGTGTGTATGAGCCTCCAGTGACGCCGAAGAAATCATCGACGCAGTTGGAGCTCGCGTCCGGACCGATGATACTGAAGGCGTCGAAGTCGAGGCGGTATTGACAGATGTTAGAGTTCATGGGGTTGACTGTGAGCTTGCACTCTCCGGAGCCCTTGTCAACCGACGAGAAAGTGCTGCTTACGAAGTGGCTGATGAACATGTCCGTGGTTTCGCCGCATTTCTTTGCGACTGAAACAGTGAAAGTGATCTATTAATTTATGATGAAACCAAATTTATTTTATTATCAGGAATTTACTTATTCATGAGGAAACAAAATTAATTTATTTATCAGTGAAGCAGGATTTTGTGATAGAGAAAATAATGCGTTGAAAATTTGAATACTTAGTAAGATTTACGACAAATCGGGGATTAAGTAATTACGTAATCCGCTAATAACAATGCATTAAGTAATTGCTTAATCACGAAATAGCAATGATGAGGTAATTACTTAATCACCATTTAATAAATTATTTAAATTACTTAATGACAACGCATCTAGTAAAGTAAAGCACAAGGAGCTGGCACCAACAAAAGTCATAGGCAAAATCCAATACACAGAATAGACAAATAACTTTTGAATTATTTTGATATTCTGTATGATATATGATATCATTATATATGTATATATAGTCAATGATATGTTTCCTCTCATCACTATAAATGACCATCATATATTAAATCACTCAAAAAAATGGCTCATATTGTACAAATACTGACACCCTTTCTGCATGTAGCACTATTAAATCCTTATACCAAACAAAACTGATTCAGGATGACCCACACATTGCGTTAAAAATGCATAGCTATTCGGACAATGTCTCTCAATTCTTCTGAGTGTGCATTAGTGTCTCAATTTCACTGAATATACTCGGGATCTCTTGGTACCAGGCCCTTTATGTACGAATAGCATTGTAGATGGTAAATGTATCTGTATTTAATATGACACTCACAGACGCAGCACGAGCCGATTCCTCCACCACAGGCGCCGAAGCTCTCGCCGCGGTAGTAGAGGCAGTCGGTGACGCGCAGGCAGATGCCCGCATTGTAGTTGTCATCGTTGGTTGTCTTGCAGATCAGCGGGTCCAGGCCCGACACCGGGAATAAAACTGCACGAAGCGATGTAAATTAAAATGCATTTAATTGAAGGAAATAGCGAAAAATGCTTCATAGAAAACAGCATGGAAAACAAATAACATTGAATTTGAAGTAGGAAGACACCGGGAATAAAACTGCACGAAGCGATGTAAATTAAAATGCATTTAATTGAAGGAAATAGCAAAAAATGCTTAATAGAAAACAGCATGGAAAACAAATAACATTGAATTTGAAGTAGGAAGACACCGGGAATATAACTGCACGGAGTGATGTAAAAGTAGAATGCATTAAGTTGTAGGAAATCGTGAAAAATACTTCTTAGAAAACAGCATGGAAGNATCGATAAATATTCGAAAGCCCATCGGATTCAAGCTGTATTAAAGCTGTCTCTTATACACATCTAGATGTGTATAAGAGACAGCTTGTGAACGATGCTACACTAAAAAATCATGGAAGGCAAATAACATTGAATTTGAACTAGGAACTTGTGAACGATGCTACACTAAAAAATCATGGAAGGCAAATAACATTGAATTTGAACTAGGAAGTTTTGAACGATGCTACATTAAAAAATCATGGAAGGCAAAAATCATTCAATTTGAACTAGGAACTTGTGAACGATGCTACACTAAAAAATCATGGAAGGCAAATAACATTGAATTTGGATTAGGAAGTTGTGAACGATGCTACACTAAAAAATCATGGAAGGCAAATGACATTGAATTTGAATGAGAAGAGTGCTTAAAATAAGAGATGCTAAAGAAGAATGTTATTAATTGTAGGTCTTTGTAAAAGATGCTCCGTTAAAACAGTATGCACGGCAAATAAAATGGAATTTAAAAGAGTTTTTTTGTATTAATAAAAAAGGAGGTGGAAGGAGGATGAAAATTAAATGTGAAATGTTTTGATCGGTTGAAAAATATATGTTTACAAACATATTATGAATAATAATGAATGTCATGAGCGGATTAATGCTTTAATTTAAAATTAGAGTTCATTCAACATTGAAGTATCACTATTAACGGCTTGTTAATAGTTAATAGGGATCAAAGTTTTTATGAAATTTACCGACCTGAGAAAGCCTCGGACACGCTGTTTTGTCGCAGCCATGAGAGTCCTCCAGCTGTGGAATACAAATATGATAAGTTAACTTTACGGCTATAAACTCGATATAAATCTCAATCAGACTGGTTTCTGGAATTTCCTAGAGAAATTCATTTTTTCAAACATAACTCAAATCCAAACCGGTAATTTAGATTTTCAATACATCTTTTTATATTAAGGCTTTATAATATTTATAATTCCTGAGTTTTTTTAATTTTTAAGCATTTTTCCCAACCGGCAAAGCATATCCAATTAAGAATAAACTTTGATGTTATTCCCTTTCAATCAAGTTTTGATTTACATGCATTCCTGTCATAAGACTTTTCATTCTAACGTGACATTGGATCTAGAAAATAATGTATATATATAACAAATATAATATACATGTATAATGTATATATAATATTATGTATATATATAACTTATTTCACGATAATGTCTAATGATTGAGACCCACAGCTGGAGTCAGAGGTCGACTGTCTTTGTTGTTCTGCAGCGAGCTGTCTGGCTGCCTCGTACGCCCCTCTGGGCACCAGCACATCAGCAGCGGCAGGAGCGGCAGGCTTAATCTCCTCGGCCGGCACAGTTCCGGCCGTCACCGAGCCCACCAGCAGCGTAACCAAAAGCATCGATCCCAACATGACGGCCGAGCTCGTCTGAAGAGAAATTGTCCAGAAATTATTTTGAAATATACAATAATAAATATTTGTTTAAAATATTACCTAATAAGATCGCCGACAATTTTTCTTAAATTTAAGCAATTACAGTCGATGCATTGCTTCAAATCTATTTGAATGGTATAATTTAAAATGATGAAAATTCAATAGCTGAATTGTATGAAAATGCAATATTTATGCCTGAAGGAATTTTTAGCAAAGTCATGGTTTTTATGTTCAGCCAGAGCTATTCCTTGCACCGGAGACTTTACTCACTAAATGTTGCGACGCAAGTATATGTGCTATCATCGAAATTTTTTGCATGCATCTTTTATTAGAAGTGATAGGGTATCATTGTGAAATCAATTTCATCATTAAAGTGAAAATTTTGGTTGTTTTTTTAATAAAAATTTGCTCGTTATTCGTCAACTTAGGAGGACCGCACCACAACAAAAATTATGTCCAGGAATATTTGATTGAAAGACATTTTAACAAACTTGATTCAGAATCTGAATTTTGTATTTTAACAAGTCTGTGATAACAAAATGAACCATTGATTAATGAAACACTCCTGCTACTTTGTCCAGAATCTGAATAATCAATGAAATAATGATAAATTCGCAATTCTTTCCATTCCACTTAACTATAATTTCTTGATTGAAGGTACCAAATTATCCTAAAAAAGTTCAACTCAAGGCAAGGCTTGCTCTCTGAACCATGATGGGAAACTTGAAAATTTATTCCATTGTACGTAATGAGTAATCAATGAAATCATGATAAATTTACAATTCTTTCCCTTCCACTTAACTATATTTTCTTGAATTTACGACATTATTCTAAAAATATTCAACTCGCTACAAAGCTTGCTCTCTGAACCATGATGGGAAACTTGAAATTTTATTCCATTCTACGTAACCTTTGCCCCGAGAAAGAGATGAGAACCAAGCTAGAACGTGGGAGAATGTCTTCAGGAGAAAGCTGCGAGAAAGTTAAGCCGTACAAAGGACTCGGTTCTTCCAGGGCACGAAAAACAAGTTCACGCGAGACCCCAAGTTGCCTGCGCGGGACGCCTTGGTTCAAATGCCGTGACCTCTTACACCGATATACGTTCACCGATTGTATTGCGAACAACGAATAAATTCAAGTGCATATTGAACGCGTGCAAAATAAAATGTAATAATAATTTCACAGTCATTATTGTGAATAATGATTCTATTGAATTTAGAACGAAAATACACTTTTATATTAGGTGTCCGATCAACTGCAGGCAACATAATGAATTATTAAAAAAAAAGAAATCCTTACTAGTGAGAAAATAAGACTTTCTCGGAACTAATTTCAGATTAATAACAGAATTATTTATTTAATTACTGATTTATTTCGTTTTAGGTAGGAAATCATGACAAGGAGTAACATCCGCAATAGCTGAATTTTAGTTATTTAACCCTCTTACTAAACGAAATTACTATTTATTATACAAATTCAAATTATATTTTGAATCTTTAATCCTCTCAATAATTTTTGATTAAAAAATTGGCAGTTTTCTTCGACTGCAGAATTGTTAGGAAACTTGAAAACTTTTTCTTTTCATCTTGTAAGGGTTCCTTTGGAATTGCATCCTGTGAGAGGGCAAGTCTTGAAAAAGTGTCGAATTTTCATAATCATTCCCTCAGTCTACTGCTTTTCCGTTTCTGCAGTGCCCGTGAACATCGTTTCAAGTATGTACGTGGATATAAAGAACAAGTGAGAATTGCTATATATAATCAATTTTAAATCTTAGTCATTTCTTGGAGAATTTCAAGCATCGTAAAGTTCCAAGATCCGCCGTTTATATATTCCTGCACGGCCTATGAAAATTCGACGCTGCTGTCAATTGCAGAGAGCAAATAATTTTTTCGGTCTCAATGTGTGCATCGGGAAATATAGAAAAAACGGCTCCCAACGCAGTCGCGAAAGTGGATGTTTAAATACTGCAACTATTTGGTTGCAAAATTGCTAAAAAGTAAATGAACAATTTTCATATTTTTCTGATCATACTTCTTCATCTGTGAACTGGACTACTAATAAAACCGGTCTGTGTAGACATGACTTTTGAAAGTGACACACTTCTTACTTTTAGTTTAATAGATCACAGCATGTGAACCCTTGGCAGCAATGCTACCGACTTCTAAATTGAAAGGTAGTTTCTCTCGTTACCGGATCAATTGAGGGTGGTTCTAAACTTTTCATTCGCGAATTACGTCATTTCTAATATTTACATGAAATTTAATCCCTATTTGATATGTACATGATATTTAATTCCCATCTGTTTCTTTTTGACCCCTAATTGCTTCAGAAAAATTTGATTTTTTTTAATTTACGAACGATTATAAACATCTGCCCAATTATGTATCTATCAATCAGTCCAGGGTTTGTGGAGTAGGATAATAATTAGTGAATTAAGACGCAGCCAATAATTTTGAAACTTGCTGTTAGCAAGCGACTTTTTTCGCACTTCGTTTGCATTAAAAAGCCATCGAAGTTAAGATCGAATTTAATGAAAGGTGAACTGATTTGCCAATAGCTTTAAATATTTTACATTGCGAGTGAGAACATTTTAACGCCAACCTGAAGTAAGTATGAATATCATGTATATTTGTTAGAATACTTTGATGAACATCATGAATAACCACCTCTTAACGTAAATTTGATATTCATTCATTCATTCGTTTATTCTTGTAAGCTTGTAATCACCCGAGTAATCGGTTTTATCACATTTATGTGAAGCATTCTATTAACATGTGAACATTTATGAAAAACGTGAGCCAATCAAAGCCATTCAATTCTAGTGAATGCAAAAATTGAAGATCAAACACAAATGAAAAAAAAAATAATATATGTGAATACTTCTATAATTATTACACGTTAATTTCAGATTTGATTATATCAGTTATTTTATCTATTTGTTGATTAATTTTTTAAATTATATGCATAATTTATTGAATTTAATCTTAATCTAATCTAGAATAGAGGATATAATTTGTAAGTTGCTCCTTCTACGCTCAGGCAAACATCTATCCATTGTAATTTCACTCAACTTTTTAAATATTATCTAGAAGCCAATGAAAGCTTTCTGCTAAGGATGACGAATGAATAATTTTCACCGTTTTTTAAACATTAATTGAGGCCAAAGAATGTTATGCCAGGAAAGAGGCACGCACAGCATCTGGTGAAGAGGCAAGTCTTTTTGCTACTTGAAAATAGCGGCGTCGAGTGCCACGAACAGCACGGCTGCGACGTAACGGTAGACGAGATTGGGCATGCATACCGTTTGGCGAAGCTCCGTATGTTGCGGCTCTTGTTCTACATTAAACTAAGTGCATGGTAAGATTTCTTGGAATTTCGCCGATTATATTGGATGCAGGGATAACGAAACGTTGAATTTTCAGGTTCAGAATACTGAGAAAAGTTTTTAGTTAAAAAATTATTTGCTTGGTGACAGTACTTAACGCTGTAAAATGCATCGTTAGGTTTGCAGGCAAAATTTGCATGCAATGAATAATGTGAGAGTTTCAAATTTATTCAAATCTACTCATAAATAAGATGTGAAGCATTATTAGTGTTCAATTTGCATCTTATTCATTTATTCATTTAATTCCACATTTTTATTTTCGGTTTCAATTGATTTCAATTCGCATTTATTTATTTATACATCAATTAAATATTTCAATTGAGATCACCTAAATTGAAGTTGTATTCGATTTGTAGTAGAGTCTGGCAAATTTAAAAAACATAAAATGGTTCATGTAATGTGAAAACAACTGCATCAGAAGGTACAAAAAGAGTCTGTTCTTAATCATTGACAGAAAAACAACGATTTTTTTCAGGAATGCTTAAGTTCATTTTAATTATCCAAAACAAAACTATTACAGTCTCATATGGTAATTCTTTCGTCTTAGTTATCAGAATTAAGTTGAACCCTGACTCTAGAACGCATTCTTACACTTTAATTATACAGCTTGACAATTCATACTAATTTATCAACAGTCTTCTGACCGGAGGCAGTCCACAAAAAATATTTAGGCGTCTAAAAAAGTTAAAAAACACGAAAATATTGTAAAAAGTTTTAACGAATTATTCGGATCACTATTCTCAGTCTGGAAAAACCCTAAATAACTCCAATACTGGTTTGAATTTCAGTATTAAAATCATAGAAAGTTAATAAAACTGAGCGGTGCGTTTGCGACTCACCTTCCTTCAGCAGATCCGAGAGAAGTTTGAACCAAAAGGAGGTCACCGGACGACTTATATACTCCTCGTAACTCGAGAATACGTCGGAGCTCTTCGACTCAAGGTGCACGCATCCGAACAAAAGAATTAAGCTATTTTGGGAATAAATCGTAAAGCTGAGGCTTATAAAGAAATTTAAATAAAAAGGAAACTTGGAAAAAATAAATTTGAAAAAAGAAAGGACACAAGCTGGGGTAATTCATTACAATTAATGTCTATGAAGGTGTTTTATCATGCCCGCTGAAGTACTTTTACACGAGTCAAATTGCTGTTTTTTCAGAGCACTAGTGAATAGGGTTATGTGCACTGATGAATGTGTTACTGTGTACCTACCAATGAATGTCAAACTGTGTTACGGTGCTGAATGAATAATCGAATACATATAATAATATTAATAATAACGGTGCTTCAAAAAGTCCAAATGAATGATCCTGCTTCTAGCCAAACAATAGTATTAGATCACCCAACAGCGGTTCCTTCTGAAACCCTGCCGCACTGCCATCTCATGTGTCATCTCATGTGTCATCTCATGTGTCATCTCATGTGTCATCTCGCGTGTCATCTCATGTGTCATAAGATTCATATACACGTTGTGTCATCTCATGTGTCATCTCATGTGTTATCTCATGTGTCATCTCATGTGTCATCTTATGTGTCATCTCATGTGTCATCTCATGTGTCATCTTATGTGTCATCTCATGTGTCATCTCATGTGTCATCTCCTCTCAGACAACAGTGTCTTCTCCTACCCAACAGTGGAATCTTTTCACACTCCACTGTAGAATATTCTCATACCCCTAGCTCAGTAGCGTTTTCTCAGAGCGTGCATTGTTGCCGTTATATGCATCACAGTAATGTCTTGCCTTATCAAACACTGGTCATCTACGCTACTAAAATTAATTTTTAAATTTGAGCTGAAGAAATCCTGCAGCATGACGACAGGTAGCTGAATCTCTTTTATTGGATATTTAAGTATATGACATGAAGCTGATAAGATATGCATCATAAAAGTCACGAAAGTAATAAAGATTTTTTAAAATTAAAAAAATTAAAATGCATCGAATGAACGGCTAGTAATTTTATTCACATATATATGTTTGTAGATGACACACTCATGGATTGTCTGAAAATAATAACATTGTATTACGATCCAAATACAGTGGCAATTTGGCTAGTTAATTTTATCCATTCAACATTATCTATTTATGTTTGTATGCAGGCATCCATGACGTCCATTAAAAGTGTCACATGACTGTATTTTCATTAAGATAGATTCCGGAAAAATTAAATTGCTCCCAATATTCAACTTATGACATACGCAGTTACGAAGGAAAGCATTGACCCAGAAAGCCTCCACAACAACGAAACAATAACGTTAATAAATTTAAATCAATGTTTCTATTTGAGTTTTTACCAAAACTAAACATTTGTCAAGCTGTATTAAAGACATGCAATATTTATTAAGGACTCGTCATAACAAACAATTTTTACTATATTTTGATGTTGAATTAAATTAAGTAGACAATACTGCAATAAGACGACCAAAAAGTTGCGTTAATTTCTGGGTCCAGAGTTTTACTTTTACCAACGAACGATGTATCACCAATTACACTCCCGACCCTGTACGAGATTATTGATTATTAAGGACACTAAAGTTTTCTTTTCATTAGTTCCGAGAATCAAACTAGCATTATAAAATTTGACGTTGCTTGAAAAATCATAAAATTTTTGGGTTCTGAATTAGAAGAATAATACGCCGTTTCAATGTCTTTACCAGCTTCCATGAATCGGCGAACTTCAGTCCTGCACTTCATTGTTGACATTCAATTTTAACTGAATTTTTTTTTTATTTCTCGGCCTTTTTAATAATTCATATAATTTACTATCGCTATTACTTCTTCTGCATTGTACTGTACTTAAGGTCTATGATACAATTTTCTATTTCACAATCGTCAACATATTAACACTGCGACAAGCATTATTTATTTCATCACTGAGGTGCCAAAGCCTGAACCGTTAATAAGAACCACAAACACTCCTTTCTCATGCAGACCTCAACCACTTTCTCTCTGCCTTTGCCTCGCAATAAATTGTTAAGGAAACAAAGATCTACCTGCCTTTCTCCGATCGACTCTTTCGTGGGAATGCACCAATACCTTTGAACTTCGCATCGACGAACTTTTTTGCTATTGGGCGTTTCAACTTTCTATTGATTATGTAATAATTGGGTAAACGTAACAAATTGCCATATTTTGAGGTTCACAAATATTCGATTCTCAACGACTACAAACAAATGCTTGTTTTCACTGTTTGTGAACAATTTTCGTTTTAAATTTGAAACAGTTGTTAAAGACAGCAAATGACAGCACGATTATTACTTGCCTGATAATTTATGCAGATAGTGCATAATTATATGACGCGGCGTTTATACTGAATTGCTTATGTAGGGTCTTCAACAATCCATCTTGGTCAAATTGGGCTCGAATGCAATTGTTATTTTGCATGCATTTGAAATAACAAATGCATTCGAGCATTTGCTATTTCATGCAATTGAAAATGAAATGCATTTGTATTCAATATCGTTCGGAGATGATTCAATATCACTCAACCAGCATAATTCATCATCGCTACAGATACAATTGTAAGTCTTATCTGCTGTAGATTATGTCAACAATTGCCAAGACGCCCGTTAATCGAAAAATTGTCACGGTTTTTAAAAAATATAACTGCAACATTGAATAGCATTGAAAATTAAAAGCAGACGAGGATGCAGGACATTTGGTACTATTCCAAAAGTGTTGAACAATATGCAAACTTTCGCCGGTTACAGCAAAGAGTGCGTGAAACGCAAGATACAAGAGTTCGGTCACGACGTACTAGTTAATTGTCTAGAAACAACGTCAGGAATGCTGTTTCCTAGAGTTGTTAGTTAAGTTTTCTACTCTTCTCGAAATAGTAGCTTTCTTCAGGCCTTTTGTTGAAAATGTACCACAAGGAAAACGAGATTATATTTCTCCTTTTGAATGAAAGGCTTGTGAACTTTTTGACATGAAAGTATTTATTTTAGATTTTTATAAATAATAAAATTGCTTCAATATAAAAATCTGCTCGATGGCATATTTTAAACAGTATCAAATAATCAAGGGTGCAAATTAAATCTTGTAAAGCTAGAAGCTGGAAAAATTTTAATCTATCTTCATAGATTAGGAGAATCTCAAGTGTCAATTGGCACAAAATAATTTATAAATTTTTTACAAAATAATGTCTATGTTTAGTATCCGCTGTTGTATTTCAAGTAGAGTTTGTGAACAGAGTTTATAAACGAATGAATCCAATAAAGAAGGAATTCATTTGAATATCCTAATCAATCAGACTTCTACGTGTTATCTGATCGAATTAAAAAGAAGGAATTTATAATTTCTTCTCACTTAATATGAGAATATCTATTTTATTAATCTAAAAATACTCTACTTCAAACTTGCTGCCAGGAAACAATCGACATGCTACAACTATCTAAAATTAAATAATATTGGCTATTCGCTCGACACTTGAAACTATAAACATCCAATCGTATTAGATTTATAGATTCATAATCTTTTATTCCTGGAGGCTTTCTACCTCACAAATCGAATATGAAGGCACCATATAGTAGAGATGAAAACTTGGCTTACCAGTCACACGCATATAAAATGGCTGACTACTTTCACTCATCCTTAACCAATATTCTATTCTACTTCTATTTCTGAAGAGGCGCTGAAAGGATACTGAACCAAACTTGCTGCTAGTGAAACCTTCAAGATTTTTTAGCCAAGGACCGGGTTAAAAATTTCACTTAATGGCAAAAACTGGTGATCCAAGTCCAGACTTGTGCCGTACCATACAAGGGCTTATCTTACATGCAATATTCGGTGAAACTTTTAAGCTCTCACTTTCTGAAGTCCAAAAACGCTTCTCTTGAAATAGGAAGCTCTGTTATAGTATTAGTTAAAAAACGGTGACGATCTCGCTTGTTTAGTTGTCATGAATTGTATGTAAATAAAGAGAAAAAGCTTATCAGATGACTGGTGATATTGATATATTGAGAATTTTAGGAATGCAATAACGATTCTTTTTCAGTATGCTAAATAGTTGAATCATGAAGACAATAATAGTGATCCTAAACTAGCAAATAAATATGTTTACAGAATTTCGCTAAATAATTGCACTTTTTCAATAAAGTGAGTAGGAATTCGAATAAAAGTTCTTCTTGTAGCTTGACATTAAAAATTTCACTATATTTCATTTTTTATTCAAATTTTCATGAAACGGTAGAGGGGAGCCTCTAGGTTTCAACTATAATTAGTTTTTAGAAATTAAAATGCTAATTATAAACATTAATATCATGAATCTACAAAACTCTTCTCATTGTACGTGGCTTGCTGACAAAAACCTCTCGTGTTTTAATCCACCAAAATTGTATGATGAACAACTGTTTTCACTTTCAGCCCAACTCCACATATGAAAGTAGCTCTGTTATTGTTCTATGATACTCTATTTTAGGAGTTTTATTGCTATTGTATGTAATAAAGCAGCGGCATGGAAAAATAGACGTCACCATCAAAATAAAATACAAAATAATCTATTTTAACCACAAACACTTAATAATTTGATGAAAATTTGAATAAATGAAATAGGACAACGACATGACAAGGATTTCAGTAACGTGTAATGGTTAAATCAATTTAATTCTGTATATCTCAGTATCGAATAAAATCTTGATGCAATAGGCTTGACTCAGTATCGCTTCAGTTTGCTTGATTGCATTTGCTTTTAATTTCGGCAGTTAGAGTTAGCATATTAATGGGATGTAATTATATTTGTCACGCGTGGCCTTAAGATATTTTAGATATTAGGCTCAGTGCATAATGAATAATTGAACAATTTTTGGTAGAAATTACCCATTAATATTTGGGATATATTAAAATTGCTATGTGCTTGTCTAATTCAATGAATTGGATTATAATAAAGGCAAAACCAATTAGCTTTAATTCGCAGCAAGTGAGTAGGGACTTAATAAATATACTTTCGGAATTATATGTTTTTAAATTCATCCTTGATTTCACCATAGTTCTACCAACTAGATAATTTCTTCAGAAAACTATATCCGTTTTCTTTGATTGTGAATCACACTTTCGAGTTTCCAAAACGTTATTTTGTGCATTGCACTGCAAATTTGCAAATGATTGTTAATTTACAACATGTGTAATCATATGTATTTATACGAGGAAACCTCAACGCATCTTGTGTAGTTATCTTACTTAAAGAGTTTTCCTTTGACATTTTTTATGATTTTTAAAGTTTCGAATTTACGGCTGGATTAATGACAGTAAAGCTATTTATTTTGGAGGTGTTTGATATGAATGCGGGTTTAGTCAGAATGTAAAATTTTTGTGCCTGGAACGTCAAAGTTTGTTCGTTGAAATCGCTGTTTTCAGGAGATTCTCTTCCTTTTTAAACCTGCATTTTTTAAATAGGGTTCGTACTTCCAACCAATTTCCCATCATGAATGATTGAGTAATAAACGATATTTTTTAGGATTCATATGCACGTTAATAATTATGACTAAGCACTCATAAAGGTCAATCTTTTTCTCCTTATTTCACAGTCCTTATTTCGCCTTAACGAAAGCGTGTTGTAGAAAATTCTCTGCCGTTGATGGGTTTGACGCTAAAATCCAAATTTTTAAGACTGCTAATGTTACGATTCCTTGACCGTACTAAGAAACGGCATCAGTGACGTTATATTAATATCTTATTTATATAACTGCAGCATATATAATATATTATTATACATTAATATTGTTATAAATAATATATGTTATATTAATATCTTAATATAATCAATCTTAAAAATCCATGCCAGAGTCCTCTTCTTCTTTGTGCTGTCCGCACTCGAGAGATCCGTGTTATAGGAGTGCTGTTCCGATGGTATCTTGTTTACGACACATGGAAAGCAGGAGATGACGCCCTACATGCCG